>NW_027140179.1:0-152558 GCF_036365525.1 Heterodontus francisci
TCCGCGCCCCGTCCCCGCGCCCCGTCCCCGCTCCTCCGTCCCCGCGCGCCGTCCCCGCGCCCCTCCGCCGCGTCCCCGCGCGCGTCCCCGCGCGCCGTCCCCGCGCCCCGTCCCCACGCCCCGTCCCCACGCCCCGTCCCCACGCCCCGTCCCCACGCCCCGTCCCCACGCCCCGTCGCCACGCCCCGTCCCCACTCGCCGTTCGCCACTCGCCGTTCCCCACTCGCCGTTCCCCACTCGCCGTTCCCCACTCCCCGTCCCACTCCCCGTCCCCACTCCCCTCTCCCCTCTCCCCCACACCCCTCTCCCCACTCCCCTCTCCCACTCCCCACTCCCCTCTCCGCGTCCCCACTCCCTGTCCCCACTCCCGTCCCCACTCCCCGTCCCCACCACCCGTCCCCACACCCCGTCCCCCACACCCCGTCCCCACACCCCGTCCCACTCCCCGTCCCCACACCCCGTCCCCACTCCCCACTCCCCGTCCCCACTCCCCGTCCCCACTCCCCGTCCCCACTCCCCGTTCCCACTCAATATAGCCACTCCCCGTCCCCACAACCCGTCCCCACAACCCGTCACCACAACCCGTCCCCACAACCCGTCCCCACAACCCGTCCCCACAACCCGTCCCCACACCCCGTCCCCACACCCCGTCCCCACTCCCCACTCCCCACTCCCCACTCCCCCTCCCCACTCCCCCCTCCCCACTCCCCCCTCCCCACTCCCCCTCCCCACTCCCCCCTCCCCACTCCCCCCTCCCCACTCCCCCTCCCCACTCCCCCCTCCCCACTCCCCCCTCCCCACTCCCCCCTCCCCACTCCCCCCTCCCCACTCCCCCCTCCCCACTCCCCCCTCCCCACTCCCCCTCCCCACTCCCCCTCCCCACTCCCCCTCCCCACTCCCCCTCCCCACTCCCCCTCCCCACTCCCCCTCCCCACTCCCCCTCCCACTCCCCCTCCCCACTCCCCCTCCCCACTCCCCCTCCCCACTCCCCCTCCCCACTCCCCCTCCCCACTCCCCACTCCCCCTCCCCACTCCCCCTCCCCACTCCCCCTCCCCACTCCCCCTCCCCACTCCCCCTCCCCACTCCCCCTCCCCACTCCCCCTCCCCACTCCCCCTCCCCACTCCCCCTCCCCACTCCCCCTCCCCACTCCCCCTCCCCACTCCCCCTCCCCACTCCCCCTCCCCACTCCCCCTCCCCACTCTCCCTCCCCACTCTCCCTCCCCACTCTCCCTCCCCACTCTCCCTCCCCACTCTCCCTCCCCACTCTCCCTCCCCACTCACGGTCCCCACTCAATGTAGCCACTGCCCGTCCCACTCCCCTCCCCACTCCCCCTCCCCACTCCCCCTCCCCACTCCCCCTCCCACTCCCCCTCCCCACTCCCCACTCCCCCTCCCCACTCCCCCTCCCCACTCCCCCTCCCCACTCCCCCTCCCCACTCTCCCTCCCCACTCAATGTAGCCACTGCCCATCCCCACTGCCCTTCCCCAATCCTCGTCCCCGCTCCCCGTCCCCGCTCCCCGTCCCCGCACCCCGTCCCCGCACCCCGTCCCCGCCCCCCGTCCCCACTCACCGTCGCCACTCACCGTAGCCACTCACCGTCCCACTCTCCGTCCCCACTCTCCGTCCCCACTCTCCGTCCCCACTCTCCGTCCCCACTCTCCGTCCCCACTCTCCGTCCCCACTCTCCGTCCCCACTCTCCGACCCACACTCTCCGTCCACACTCTCCGTCCACACTCTCCGTCCCACGCCCCGTCCCCACGCCCCGTCCCCACGCCCCGTCCCCACGCCCCGTCCACACTCTCCGTCCACACTCTCCGTCCCCACTCTCCGTCCCACTCTCCGTCCCCACTCTCCGTCCCACTCTCCGTCCCCACTCCCCCTCCCCATCCCAGTCCCCGTCCCCACTCCCAGTCCCCACTCCCCGTCCCCACTCCCCGTCCCCTCTCCCCGTCCCCTCTCCCGTCCCCTCTCCCCGTCACGACTCCCCGTCCCCTCTCCCCTTCCCCTCTCCCCTTCCCCGTCCCCACTCCCCGTCCCCACTCCCCGTCCCCCTCCCCGTCCCCCCCTCCCCGTCCCCCCTCCCCGTCCCCCCCTCCCCCGTCCCCCCTCCCCGTCCCCCTCCCCGTCCCCCCTCCCCGTCCCCACTCTCCCGTCCCCACTCCCCGTCCCCACTCCCCGTCCCACTCCCCGTCCCCACTCCCCCGTCCCCACTCCCCGTCCCCACTCCTCGTCCCCACTCAATGTAGCCACTCCCCCCTCCCCACTCCCCCCTCCCCACTCCACCGTCCCCACTCCCCCCTCCCCACTCCACCGTCCCCACTCCACCGTCCCCACTCCCCGCCCCCACTCCCTGCCCCCACTCCCCGCCCCCACAAACCGCCCCTACTAACCGCCCCCACTCCCCACTCACCGTCCTTTCCCACCCCCCCTTCCCCACCCCCCCTTCCCCACCCCCCCTTCCCCACGCCCCGTCCCCACCCCCCATACCCACTCCCCCCTCCCCCACTCCACCCTCCCCACTCCCCCCTCCCCACTCCCCCTCCCCACTCCCCCCTCCCCACTCCACCGTCCCCACTCCACCGTCCCCACTCCCCGTCCCCACACCCCATCCCCACGTCCCGTCCCCACTCCCCGTCCCCACTCCCCCTCCCCACATCCCCCTCCTCACTCCACCGTCCCCACTCCCCACTCCCCAATCCCCACCCCCCGTCCCCACTCCCCGTCCCCACTCCCCGTCCCCACCCCCCGCCCGCACCCCCCGCCCGCACCCACCGTCCCCACTCCCCGCGCCCACTCCCCGCTCCCACTCCCCACCCCCAATAACCGCCCCCACTAACCGCCCCCACTAACCGCCCCCACTAACCGCCCCCACTAACCGCCCCCACTCCCCGTCCACACTTCCCGTCCCCACCCACCGTCCCCACCCCCCGTCCCCACCCCCGTCCCCACTCCCCGTCCCCACCCCCCGCCCCCACCAACCGCCCCCACCAACCTTCCCACCAACCTTCCCCACTCCCCGTCCCCACGCCCCGTCCCCACTCCATACTCCCCACCCCCGCCCGCACCCCCCGTCCCCACCCACCGTCCCCACTCCCCGCCCCAATAACCGTCCCCACTCCCTGCCCCCACTCCCCGCCCCCACTCCCCGCCCCCGCTAACCGCCCCCGCTAACCGCCCCCGCTCCCCGTCCCCACTCCCCGCCCCCACTAACCGCCCCCACTAACCGCCCCCACTAACCGCCCCCACTAACCGCCCCCACTCCCCGTCCCCACTCCCCGTCCCCACTCCCCGTCCCCACTCCCGCTCCCCACTCACCCACCCCACTCACCCTCCCCTCTCCCCGTCCCCTCTCCCCGTCCCCTCTCCCCGTCCCCTCTCCCCCTACCCACTCACCCTCCCCACTCACCCTCCCCACTCACCCTCCCCACTCACCCTCCCCACTCACCCTCCCCACGTCCCCACTCCCCGTCCCCACTCCCCGTCCCCACTCCCCGTCACCTCTCCCCGTCACCTCTCCCCGCCCCCACTCCCCGCCCCGGCTAACCGTCCCCACTCCCCGTCCCCACTCCCCGTCCCCAATCCCCGGCCCCACTCCCCGTAGCCACTCACCGTCCCACTCACCGTCCCACTCACCGTCCCCACTCCCCGTCCCCACTCCCCGTCCCCAGTCACCGTCCCCGCTCACCGTCCCCGCTCACCGTCCGCACATCCCCGTCCCCACTCACCGTAGCCACTCACCGTAGCCACTCACCGTAGCCACTCACCGTAGCCACTCACCCTCCCCACTCACCCTCCCCACTCCCCCTCCCCACCCCCCGTCCCCACTCCCCGTCCCCACTCCCCACCCCCCGCCTGCACCCCCCCGTCCCACTCCCCGTCCCCACTCCCCGTCCCCAATAACCGTCCCCCACTCCCCGCCCCCACTAACGGTCCCCACTCCCCATCCCCACTCCCCATCCCCACTCCCCGGCCCCCACTCCCGGCCCCCACTCCCCGGCCCCCACTCCCCGCCCCCACTCCCCGCCCCCACTCCCCGCCCCCACTCCCCGCCCCCACTCCCCGCCCCCACTAACCGTCCCCACTCCCCGTCCCCAATCCCGACCCCACTCCCGTAGCCACTCTCCGTCCCCACTCTCCGTCCCCACTCTCCGTCCCCACTCTCCGTCCCCACTCTCCGTCCCCACTCTCCGTCGCCACTCTCCGACCCCACTCTCCGACCCCACTCGCCGTCAGCCACTCGCCGTCCCCCACTCGCCGTCCCCACTCGCCGTCCCCACTCCCCACTCACCGTCCGCACCCCCCGTCCGCACCCCCCGTCCGCACCCTCCGTCCCCACCCTCCGTCCCCACCCGCCGTCCCCACCCGCCGTCCCCACCCGCCGTCCCCACCCGCCGTCCCCACCCCCCGTCCCCACTCCCCAGTCCCCACTCCCCAGTCCCCACTCCCCAGTCCCCACTCCCCAGTCCCCCGTCCCCACCCCCCGTCCCCACCCCCCATCCCCACTCCCCCCTCCTCACTCACCGTCCCCACTCCCCACTCCCCACTCCCCACTCACCGTCCCCGCCCGCCGTCCCCAGCCCGCCGTCCCCACCCGCCTTCCCCACTCCCCACTCCCACTCCCCACTCCCCACTCACGACTCACTGTCCCCACTTCCCGTCCCCACTTCCGTCCCACTCCCCGTCCCCACCCACCGTCCCCACTCCCCGCCCCCAATAACTGTCCCCACTCCCCGCCCCCACTCCCGCCCCCACTCCCCGCCCCCACTCCCCGCCCCCACTCCCCGCCCCCACTCCCCGCCCCCACTCCCCGCCCCCACTCACCGCCCCCACTCACCGCCCCCACTCCCCCATCCCCACTCCCCCATCCCCACCCCCCCTTCCCCACCACCGTCCCCACCCACCGTCCCACCCCCCGTACCCACTCCCCCGTCCCCACTCCCCGTCCCCACTCCCCCCTCCCCACTCCACCGTCCCCACTCCACCGTCCCCACTCACCGTCCCCACTCACCGTCCCCACTCACCGTCCCCACTCACCGTCCCCACTCACCCCTCCCCACTCACCCCTCCCCACTCCGCCACTCACCGTCCCCACTCACCGTCCCCACTCCCCGTCCCCACTCCCCGTCCCCACACCCCGTCCCCACACCCCCCTCCCATTCCCCCCTCCCCACACCCCGTCCCCACTCCCCCCTCACCACTCACCGTCCCCACTCCCCACTCACCGTCCCCACTCACCGTCCCCACTCCCCGTCCCCACTCCCCGTCCCCACTCCCCGTCCCCACTCCCCGCCCCCACTCCCCGTCCCACACCCCGTCCCCACTCCCCCCTCACCACTCACCGTCCCCACTCCCCACTCCCCAATCCCCAATCCCCACCCACCGTCCCCACCCACCGTCCCCACTCCCCGTCCCCACTCCCGTCCCCACTCCCGTCCCCACCCACCGTCCCCACCCACCGTCCCCACTCCCCGTCCCCACTCCCCGTCCCCACTCCCCGTCCCCACTCCCCGTCCCCACTCCCCGCCCCCACTCCCCGCCCCAATACCGTCCCACTAACCGTCCCCAAACCCCATCCCCACTCCCCCTCATCACTCACCGTCCCCACTCCCCACTCCCCAATCCCACTCCCCATCCCCACTCCCCGTCCCCACTCCCCACCCACGGCCCCCACCCCCCACCCCGACTCCCCGCCCCACTCACCGCCCCACTCCCCGCCCCCACTCCCCGCCCCACCCCCCGCCCCCACTCCCCGCCCCCACTCCCGACCCCATCTCCCGTCCCCTCTCCCCCTCCCCTCTCCCCTCCCCTCTCCCCCTCCCCTCTCCCCCTCCCCTCTCCCCCTCCCCTCCCCTCCCCACTCACACTCCCCACTCACACTCCCCACTCACACTCCCCACTCACACTCCCCACGCACACTCCCCACTCACCCTCCCCACTCACCGTCCCCACTCACCGTCCCCACTCACCGTGTCCTCTCCCCGTCCCCTCTCCCCGTCCCCTCTCCCCGTCCCCTCTCCCCGTCCCCTCTCCCCGTCCCCTCTCCCCGTCCCCTCTCCCCGCACCCACTCACCCTCCCCACTCACCCTCCCCACTCACCCTCCCCACTCACCCTCCCCACCCCCGTCCCCACCCCCCGTCCCCACCCCCCGTCCCCACGCCATGTCCCCACTCCCCGCCCGCACCCCCCGTCCCCACCCCCCGTCCCCACTCCACACCCCCAATACCGTCTCCACTCCCCGCCCCCACTAACCGTTCCCACTAACGGTCCCCTCTCCCCGTCCCCTCTCCCCGTCCCCTCTCCCCGTCCCCTCTCCCCGTCCCCTCTCCCCGTCCCCTCTCCCAGTCCCCTCTCACCGTCCCCTCTCACCGTCCCCGCTCCCCGTCCCCGCTCCCCGTCCCCGCTCCCCGTCCCCGCTCCCCACTCCCCGCTCCCGTCCCCTCTCCCCGTCCCCTCTCCCCGTCCCCGCTGCCCGTCCCCGCTCCCCGCTCCCCGTCCCCGCTCCCCGTCCCGCTCCCCGTCACCTCTCCCGTCCCCACTCCCCGTCCCCTCTCCCCGTCCCCTCTCCCCGTCCCCTCCCCCGTCCCCTCTCCCCGTCCCCTCTCCCCGTCCCCTCTCCCGTCCCCTCTCACCGTCCCCTCTCACCGTCCCCGCTCCCCGTCCCCGCTCCCCGTCCCCGCTCCCCACTCCCCGCTCCCCGTCCCCTCTCCCCGTCCCCGCTCCCCGTCCCGCTCCCCGTCCCCGCTCCCGCTCCCCGTCCCGCTCCCCGTCACCTCTCCCCGTCCCCACTCCCCACCCCCACTCCCCGCCCCCACTCCCCGCCCCCAATCCCGCCCCCAATCCCCGACCCCACTCCCCGTAGCCACTCTCCGTCCCCACTCTCCGTCCCCACTCTCCGTCCCCACTCTCCGTCCCCACTCTCCGTCCCCACTCTCCGTCCCCACTCCCAGTCCCCACTCCCCAGTCCCCACTCCCAGTCCCCACTCCCCAGTCCCCACTCCCCAGTCCCCACTCCCCAGTCCCCACTCACCAGTCCCCACTCCCCACTCCCCACTCCCCAGTCCCCACTCCCCGTCCCCACTCCCCCCTCCTCACTCACCGTCCCCACTCCCCACTCACCACTCACCGTCCCCACTCCCCGACCCCACCCACTGTCCCCGCCCCGACTTCCCGCCCCCACCTCCGCCCCCACCTCCCGTCCCCACTCGCCGTCCCACTCGCCGTCCCCACTCGCCGTCCCCACCCCCCGTCCCCACTCCCCGTCCCCACTCCCCGTCCCCACTCCCCGCCCCCACTCCCCGCCCCCACCCCCCGCCCCCACTCCCCGACCCCTCTCCCCCTCCCCTCTCCCCTCCCCTCTCCCCCTCCCCACTCCCCCTCCCCACTCCCCCTCCCCACTCACACTCCCCACTCACACTCCCCACTCACCCTCCCCACTCACCGTCCCCACTCACCGTGTCCTCTCCCCGTCCCCTCTCCCCGTCCCCTCTCCCCGTCCCTCTCCCCGTCCCCTCTCCCCGTCCCCTCTCCCGCACCCACTCACCCTCCCCACTCACCCTCCCCACTCACCCTCCCCACTCACCCTCCCCACCCCCGTCCCCACCCCCCGTCCCCACCCCCCGTCCCCACCCCCGTCCCCACGCCATGTCCCCACTCCCCACTCCCGCCCGCACCCCCCGTCCCCACCCCCCCGTCCCCACTCCACACCCCCAATAACCGTCTCCACTCCCCGCCCCCACTAACCGTTCCCACTAACGGTCCCCTCTCCCCGTCCCCTCTCCCCGTCCCCTCTCCCGTCCCCTCTCCCCGTCCCCTCTCACAGTCCCCTCTCACCGTCCCCTCTCACCGTCCCCGCTCCCCATCCCCGCTCCCCGTCCCCGCTCCCCACTCCCCGCTCCCCGTCCCCTCTCCCCGTCCCCGCTGCCGCTCCCCGTCCCGCTCCCCGTCACCTCTCCCCGTCCCACTCCCCACCCCCACTCCCCGCCCCCACTCCCCGCCCCCAATCCCCGACCCCACTCCCCGACCCCACTCCCCGTAGCCACTCTCCGTCCCCACTCTCCGTCCCCACTCTCCGTCCCCACTCTCCGTCCCCACTCCCCAGTCCCCACTCCCCAGTCCCCACTCCCCACTCCCACTCCCCAGTCCCCCACTCCCCAGTCCCCACTCCCCAGTCCCCACTCCCCAGTCCCCACTCCCCAGTCCCCACTCCCCAGTTCCCCACTCACCAGTCCCCACTCCCCACTCCCCAGTCCCCACTCCCCGTCCCCACTCCCCGTCCCCACCCCCCATCCCCACTCCCCCCTCCTCACTCACCGTCCCCACTCCCCACTCACCACTCACCGTCCCCCACTCCCCGACCCCACCCACTGTCCCCGCCCGACTTCCCGCCCCCACCTCCCGCCCCCACTCGCCGTCCCCACTCGCCGTCCCCACCCCCCGTCCCCACCCCCCGCCCCCAATAACCGTCCCCACTAACCGTCCCCACTCCCCGTCCCCACTCCCCGCCCCCACCCCCCGCCCCCACCCCCCGCCCCCACTCCCCGCCCCCACACCCCGCCCCCACACCCCCGCCCCCACCCCCGACCCCAACCCCCGCCCCCACTCCCCGCCCCACTCCCCGCCCCCACTCACCGTCCCCACTCACCGTCACCACACCCCGTCCCCACTCCCCGCCCCCACTCCCCGCCCGCACTCCCCGCCCGCACTCCCCGTCCCCACTCCCCGTAGCCACTCACCGTCCCCACTCACCGTCCCCACTCTCCGTCCCCACTCTCCGTCCCCACTCTCCGTCCCCGCGACCCGTCCCCGCGCCCCGTCCCCGCGCCCCGTCCCCGCGCCCCATCCCCGCGCCCGTCCCCGCTCCTCCGTCCCCGCGCGCCGTCCCCGCGCGCCGTCCCCGCGCGCCGTCCCCAGCGCCCCGTCCCCGCGCCCCGTCCCCACGCCCCGTCCCCACGCCCCGTCCCCACGCCCCGTCCCCACGCCCCGTCCCCACGCCCCGTCGCCACGCCCCGTCCCCACTCGCCGTTCGCCACTCGCCGTTCCCCACTCGCCGTTCCCCACTCGCCGTTCCCCACTCCCCGTCCCCACTCCCCGTCCCCACTCCCCTCTCCCCTCTCCCCACACCCTCTCCCCACTCCCCTCTCCCACTCCCCACTCCCCCTCTCCGCGTCCCCACTCCCTGTCCCCACTCCCCGTCCCCACTCCCGTCCCACCACCCGTCCCCACACCCCGTCCCCACACCCCGTCCCACTCCCCGTCCCCACACCCCGTCCCCACTCCCACTCCCCGTCCCCACTCCCCGTCCCCACTCCCCGTCCCCACTCCCGTTCCCACTCAATATAGCCACTCCCCGTCCCCACAACCCGTCCCCACAACCCGTCACCACAACCCGTCCCCCACAACCCGTCCCCACAACCCGTCCCCACAACCCGTCCCCACACCCCGTCCCCACACCCCGTCCCCACTCCCCACTCCCCACTCCCCACTCCCCCTCCCCACTCCCCCCTCCCCACTCCCCCCTCCCCACTCCCCCTCCCCACTCCCCCTCCCCACTCCCCCCTCCCCACTCCCCCCTCCCCACTCCCCCTCCCCACTCCCCCCTCCCCACTCCCCCCTCCCCACTCCCCCCTCCCCACTCCCCCCTCCCCACTCCCCCTCCCCACTCCCCCTCCCCACTCCCCCTCCCCACTCCCCCTCCCCACTCCCCCTCCCCACTCCCCCTCCCCACTCCCCCTCCCCACTCCCCCCTCCCCACTCCCCCTCCCACTCCCCCTCCCCACTCCCCCTCCCCACTCCCCCTCCCCACTCCCCCTCCCCACTCCCCTCCCCACTCCCCCTCCCACTCCCCTCCCACTCCCCACTCCCCCTCCCCACTCCCCCTCCCCACTCCCCCTCCCCACTCCCCCTCCCCACTCCCCCTCCCCACTCCCCCTCCCCACTCCCCCTCCCCACTCCCCCTCCCCACTCCCCCTCCCCACTCCCCCTCCCCACTCCCCCTCCCCACTCCCCTCCCCACTCTCCCTCCCCACTCCCCCTCCCCACTCTCCCTCCCCACTCTCCTCCCCACTCTCCCACTCCCTCCCACTCCTCCCTCCCCACTCACGGTCCCCACTCAATGTAGCCACTGCCCGTCCCCACTCCCCCTCCCCACTCCCCCTCCCCACTCCCCCTCCCCACTCCCCCTCCCCACTCCCCCTCCCCACTCCCCACTCCCCTCCCACTCCCCCCTCCCCACTCCCCCTCCCCACTCCCCTCCCCACTCTCCCTCCCCACTCAATGTAGCCACTGCCCATCCCCACTGCCCTTCCCCAATCCTCGTCCCCGATCCCGTCCCGCTCCCCGTCCCGCTCCCCGTCCCCCCCCGTCCCGCACCCCGTCCCCAGCCCCCCGTCCCCACTCACCGTCGCCACTCACCGTAGCCACTCACCGTCCCCACTCTCCGTCCCCACTCTCCGTCCCCACTCTCCGTCCCCACTCTCCGTCCCCACTCTCCGTCCCCACTCTCCGTCCCCACTCTCCGTCCCCACTCTCCGTCCCCACTCTCCGTCCACACTCTCCGACCACACTCTCCGTCCACACTCTCCGTCCACACTCTCCGTCCCCACGCCCCGTCCCACGCCCCGTCCCCACGCCCCGTCCCCACGCCCCGTCCACACTCTCCGTCACACTCTCCGTCCCCACTCTCCGTCCCCACTCTCCGTCCCCACTCTCCGTCCCCACTCCCCTCCCCATCCCAGTCCCCCGTCCCCACTCCCAGTCCCCACTCCCCGTCCCCACTCCCCGTCCCCTCTCCCCGTCCCCTCTCCCGTCCCCTCTCCCGTCACGACTCCCCGTCCCCTCTCCCCTTCCCCTCTCCCCCTCCCCGTCCCCACTCCCCGTCCCCACTCCCCGTCCCCACTCCCCGTCCCCCTCCCCGTCCCCCCTCCCCGTCCCCCCTCCCCGTCCCCCCTCCCCGTCCCGCCTCCCCGTCCCCCCCTCCCCGTCCCCCCTCCCCGTCCCCCCTCCCCGTCCCCCCTCCCCGTCCCCACTCCCCGTCCCCACTCCCCGTCCCCACTCCCCGTCCCCACTCCCCGTCCCCACTCCCCGTCCCCACTCCCCGTCCCCACTCAATGTAGCCACTGCCCATCCCCACTGCCCGTGCCCACTCCTCGTTTTTGCTCCTCGTTCCCGCTCACCGTATCCACTCCCGGTATCCACTCCCCGTCCCCACTCCCCGTCCCCACTCCCCGTCCCACTCCCCGTCCCCACTCCCCGTCCCCACTCCCCGTCCCCACTCCCCGTCCCCTCTCCCGTCCCCCCCCTCCCTCTCCCCGTCCCTCCCCGTCCCCTCTCCCGTCCCCACTCCCCGTCCCACTCCCCGTGTCCACTCCCCGTCCCCACTCCCCGTCCCCACTCCCCGTCCCCACTCAGTGTAGCCACTGCCCGTCCCACTGCCCGTCCACACTCCTCGTTCCCGCTCCTCGTTCCCGCTCCCCGTCCCCGTCCCCCCTCCCCGTCCCCCCTCCCCGTCCCCCCTCCCCGTCCCCACTCCCCGTCCCCACTCCCCGTCCCCACTCCCCGTCCCCACTCCCCGTCCCCACTCCCCGTCCCCACTCCCCGTCCCCACTCCTCGTCCCCACTCAATGTAGCCACTGCCCATCCCCACTGCCCGTGCCCACTCCTCGTTTTTGCTCCTCGTTCCCGCTCACCGTATCCACTCCCGGTATCCACTCCCCGTCCCCACTCCCCGTCCCCACTCCCCGTCCCCACATCCCCGTCCCCACTCCCCGTCCCCACTCCCCGTCCCCACTCCCGTCCCCTCTCCCGTCCCCTCTCCCGTCCCCTCTCCCCGTCCCCACTCCCCGTCCCCACTCCCCGTCCCCACTCCCCGTCCCCACTCCTCGTCCCCACTCAATGTAGCCACTGCCCATCCCCACTGCCCGTGCCCACTCCTCGTTTTTGCTCCTCGTTCCCGCTCACCGTATCCACTCCCGGTATCCACTCCCGGTATCCACTCCCCGAATCCACTCCCCGTCCCCACTCCCCGTCCCCACTCCCCGTCCCCTCTCCCCGTCCCCTCTCCCCGTCCCCTCTCCCCGTCACCACTCCCCGTCACCACTCCCCGTCACCACTCCCCGTCACCACTCCCCGTTCCCACTCAATATAGCCACACCCCGTCCCCACTCCCCGTCCCCACACCCCGTCCCCACACCCCGTCCCCACAACCCGTCCCCACAACCCGTCCCCACAACCCGTCCCCACACCCCGTCCCCACTCCCCACTCCCCACTCCCCACTCCCACTCCCCACTCCCCCTCCCCACTCCCCCCTCCCCACTCCCCCCTCCCCACTCCCCCTCCCCACTCCCCCCTCCCCACTCCCCCCTCCCCACTCCCCCCTCCCCACTCCCCCTCCCCACTCCCCCTCCCCACTCCCCCTCCCCACTCCCCCTCCCCACTCCCCCTCCCCACTCCCCCTCCCCACTCCCCCTCCCACTCCCCCTCCCCACTCCCCCTCCCCACTCCCCCTCCCCACTCCCCCTCCCCACTCCCCCTCCCCACTCCCCCTCCCCACTCCCCCTCCCCACTCCCCCTCCCCACTCCCCCTCCCCACTCCCCCTCCCCACTCCCCACTCCCCCTCCCCACTCCCCCTCCCCACTCCCCCTCCCCACTCCCCCTCCCCACTCCCCCTCCCCACTCCCCCTCCCCACTCCCCCTCCCCACTCCCCCTCCCCACTCCCCCTCCCCACTCCCCCTCCCCACTCCCCCTCCCCACTCCCCCTCCCCACTCCCCCTCCCCACTCTCCCTCCCCACTCTCCCTCCCCACTCTCCCTCCCCACTCTCCCTCCCCACTCACGGTCCCCACTCAATGTAGCCACTGCCCGTCCCCACTCCCCCTCCCCACTCCCCCTCCCCACTCCCCCTCCCCACTCCCCACTCCTCCTCCCCACTCCCCCTCCCCACTCCCCCTCCCCACTCCCCCTCCCCACTCCCCCTCCCCACTCCCCCTCCCCACTCTCCCTCCCCACTCTCCCTCCCCACTCTCCCTCCCCACTCTCCCTCCCCACTCAATGTAGCCACTGCCCATCCCCACTGCCCTTCCCCAATCCTCGTCCCCGCTCCCCGTCCCCGCTCCCCGTCCCCGCACCCCGTCCCCGCACCCCGTCCCCGCTCCCCGTCCCCACTCACCGTCCCCACTCACCGTAGCCACTCACCGTCCCCACTCTCCGTCCTCACTCTCCGTCCTCACTCTCCGTCCCCACTCTCCGTCCCCACTCTCCGTCCCCACTCTCCGTCCCCACTCTCCGTCCCCACTCTCCGTCCCCACTCTCCGTCCCCACTCTCCGACCACACTCTCCGTCCACACTCTCCGTCCACACTCTCCGTCCCCACGCCCCGTCCCCACGCCCCGTCCCCACGCCCCGTCCCCACGCCCCGTCCCCACGCCCCGTCCCCACGCCCCGTCCCCACTCTCCGTCCCCACTCTCCGTCCCCACTCTCCGTCCCCACTCTCCGTCCCCACTCCCCCTCCCCATCCCAGTCCCCCGTCCCCACTCCCAGTCCACACTCCCCGTCCCCACTCCCCGTCCCCACTCCCCGTCCCCTCTCCCCGTCCCCTCTCCCCGTCCCCTCTCCCCTTCCCCTCTCCCCGTCCCCACTCCCCGTCCCCACTCCCCGTCCCCACTCCCCGTCCCCCCTCCCCGTCCCCCCTCCCCGTCCCCCTCCCCGTCCCCCCTCCCCGTCCCCCCTCCCCGTCCCCCCTCCCCGTCCCCCCTCCCCGTCCCCCCTCCCCGTCCCCCCTCCCCGTCCCCACTCCCCGTCCCCACTCCCCGTCCCCACTCCCCGTCCCCACTCCCCGTCCCCACTCCCCGTCCCCACTCCCCGTCCCCACTCCCCGTCCCCACTCCCCGTCCCCACTCCCCGTCCCCACTCCTCGTCCCCACTCAATGTAGCCACTGCCCATCCCCACTGCCCGTGCCCACTCCTCGTTTTTGCTCCTCGTTCCCGCTCACCGTATCCACTCCCGGTATCCACTCCCCGTCCCCACTCCCCGTCCCCACTCCCCGTCCCCACTCCCCGTCCCCACTCCCCGTCCCCACTCCCCGACCCCTCTCCCCGTCGCCTCTCCCCGTCCCCTCTCCCCGTCCCCACTCCCCGTCCCCACTCCCCGTCCCCACTCCCCGTCCCCACTCCCCGTCCCCACTCCCCGTCCCCACTCCCCGTCCCCACTCCCCGTCCCCACTCCCCGTCCCCACTCAGTGTAGCCACTGCCCGTCCCCACTGCCCGTCCACACTCCTCGTTCCCGCTCCTCGTTCCCGCTCCCCGTCCCCGTCCCCGCTCCACGTCACCGCTCCCCGTCCCCTCTCCCCGTCCCCTCTCCCCGTCCCCTCTCCCCGTCCCCTCTCCCCGTCCCCACTCCCCGTCCCCACTCCCCGTCCCCACTCCCCGTCCCCACTCCCCGTCCCCATTCCTCGTCCCCACTCAATGTAGCCACTGCCCATCCCCACTGCCCGTGCCCACTCCTCGTTTTTGCTCCTCGTTCCCGCTCACCGTATCCACTCCCGGTATCCACTCCCGGTATCCACTCCCCGAATCCACTCCCCGAATCCACTCCCCGTCCCCACTCCCCGTCCCCACTCCCCGTCCCCACTCCCCGTCCCCTCTCCCCGTCCCCTCTCCCCGTCACCACTCCCCGTCCCCACTCCCCGTCCCCACTCCCCGTCCCCACTCCCCGTCCCCACTCCCCGTCCCCACTCAGTGTAGCCACTGCCCGTCCCCACTGCCCGTCCACGCTCCTCGTTCCCGCTCCTCGTTCCCGCTCCTCGTTCCCGCTCCCCGTCCCCGTCCCCGCTCCACGTCACCGCTCCACGTCACCGCTCCACGTCACCGCTCCCCGTCCCCGCTCCCCGTCCCCTCTCACCGTCCCCTCTCACCGAACCCCTCTCCCCGTCCCCACTCCGCGTCCCCTCTCCCCGTCCCCACTCCCCGTCCCCACTCCCCGTCCCCACTCCCCGTCCCCACTCCCCGTCCCCACTCCCTGTATCCACTCCCCGTCCCCACTCACCGTCCCCACTCCCCGTCCCCTCTCCCCGTCCCCTCTCCCCGTCACCACTCCCCGTCCCCTCTCCCCGTCACCACTCCTCGTCCCCACTCCCCGTCCCCACTCCCCGTCCCCACTCCCCGTGTCCACTCCCCAAATCCACTTCGTGTCCCCACTCCCCGTCCCCACTCCCCGTCCCCACTCCCCGTCAACAGACCCCGACCCCACTCCCCGTCCCCACTCCCCGTCCCCACTCCCCGTCCCCACTCCCCGTCCCCACTCCCCGTCCCCACTCCCCGTCCCCACTCAATGTAGCCACTGCCTGTCCCCACTGCCCGTCCCCGCTCCTCATTCCCGCTCCTCGTTTTCGCTCCTCGTTCCCGCTCCCCGTCCCCGCTCCCCGTCCCCGCTCCCCGTCCCCGCTCCCCGTCCCCGCTCCCCGTCCCCGCTCCCCGTCCCCTCTCACCGTCCCCTCTCACCGTCCCCTCTCACCGTCCCCTCTCACCGTCCCCTCTCACCGTCCCCATCTCCCCGTCCCCTCTCCCCGTCCCAGCTCCCCGTCCCCGCTCCCCGTCCCCGCTCCGCGTCCCCGCTCCCCGTCCCCGCTCCCCGTCCCCGCTCCCCGTCCCCGCTCCCCGTATCCGCTCCCCGTCCCCGCTCCCCGTCCCCGCTCCTCGTTCCAGCTCACCGTCCCCTCTCACCGTCCCCGCTCCCCGTCCCCGCTCCCCGTATCCGCTCCCCGTCCCCGCTCCCCGTCCCCGCTCCCCGTCCCCGCTCCCCGTCCCCGCTCCCCGTCCCCTCTCACCGTCCCCCTCACCGTCCCCTCTCCCCGTCCCCGCTCCCCATCCCCGCTCCCCGTCCCCTCTCCCCGTCCCCGCTCCCCGTCCCCGCTCCCCGTCCCCTCTCACCGTCCCCTCTCACCGTCCCCTCTCACCGTCCCCTCTCACCGTCCCCTCTCACCGTCCCCTCTCACCGTCCCCTCTCACCGTCCCCACTCCCCGTCCCCACTCCCCGTCCCCACTCCCCGTCCCCACTCCCCGTCCCCTCTCCCCGTCCCCTCTCCCCGTCCCCACTCCCCGGATCCACTCCCCGTCCCCACTCCCCGGATCCACTCCCCGTCCCCACTCCCCGTCCCCACTCCCCGTCTCCACTCCCCGTCCCAACTCCCCGTATCCACTCCCCGTCCCCACACCGTGTCCCCGCTCCCCGTCCCCGCTCCCCGTCCCCGCTCCCGCTCACCGTCCCCGCTCACCGTCCCCGCTCACCGTCCCCGCTCACCGTCCCCGCTCCCCGGCCCCGCTCCCCGTCCCCGCTCCCCGTCCCCGCTCCCCGTCCCCGCTCCCCGTCCCCGCTCCCCGTCCCCTCTCCCCGTCCCCTCTCCCCGTCCCCTCTCCCCGTCCCCTCTCCCCGTCCCCACTCCCCGTCCCCACTCCCCGTCCCCACTCCCCGTCCCCACTCCCCGTCCCCACTCCCCGTCCCCACTCCCCGTCCCCACTCAATGTAGCCACTCCCCGTCCCCACTCCCCGTCCCCACTCCCCGTCCCCACTCCCCGTCCCCACTCCCCGTCCCCACTCCCCGTCCCCACTCCCCGTCCCCACTCCCCGTCCCCACTCCCCGTCCCCACTCCCCGTCCCCACTCACATTCCCCACTCACATTCCCCACTCACATTCCCCACTCACATTCCCCACTCACATTCCCCACTCACATTCCCCACTCCCCGTCCCCACTCACATTCCCCACTCACATTCCCCACTCACATTCCCCACTCACATTCCCCACTCACATTCCCCACTCACATTCCCCACTCACATTCCCCACTCACATTCCCCACTCACATTCCCCACTCACATTCCCCACTCACATTCCCCACTCACATTCCCCACTCACATTCCCCACTCAATGTAGCCACTGCCCGTCCCCGCTCCCTGTCCCCGCTCCCTGTCCCCGCTCCCTGTCCCCGCTCCCCGTCCCCGCTCCCCGACCCGCTCCCCGTCCCCGCTCCCCGTCCCCGCTCCCCGTCCCCGCTCCCCGTCCCCGCTCCCCGTCCCCGCTCCCCGTCCCCGCTCCCCGTCCCCGCACCCCGTCCCCGCACCCCGTCCCCGCTCCCCGTCCCCACTCACCGTCGCCACTCACCGTAGCCACTCACCGTCCCCACTCTCCGTCCTCACTCTCCGTCCTCACTCTCCGTCCCCACTCTCCGTCCCCACTCTCCGTCCCCACTCTCCGTCCCCACTCTCCGTCCCCACTCTCCGTCCCCACTCTCCGACCACACTCTCCGTCCACACTCTCCGTCCACACTCTCCGTCCCCACGCCCCGTCCCCACGCCCCGTCCCCACGCCCCGTCCCCACGCCCCGTCCCCACTCCCCGTCCCCACTCCCCGTCCCCACTCACATTCCCCACTCACATTCCCCACTCACATTCCCCACTCACATTCCCCACTCACATTCCCCACTCCCCGTCCCCACTCACATTCCCCACTCACATTCCCCACTCACATTCCCCACTCACATTCCCCACTCACATTCCCCACTCACATTCCCCACTCACATTCCCCACTCACATTCCCCACTCAATGTAGCCACTGCCCGTCCCCGCTCCCTGTCCCCGCTCCCTGTCCCCGCTCCCTGTCCCCGCTCCCCGTCCCCGCTCCCCGACCCGCTCCCCGTCCCCGCTCCCCGTCCCCGCTCCCCGTCCCCGCTCCCCGTCCCCGCTCCCCGTCCCCGCTCCCCGTCCCCGCTCCCCGTCCCCGCTCCCCGTCCCCGCTCCCCGTCCCCGCTCCCCGTCCCCGCTCCCCGTCCCCACTCCCCGTCCAACCTCTCACATTCCCCACTCCCCATCCCCACTCACATTCCCCACTCACCTTCCCCACTCACATTCCCCACTCACATTCCCCACTCACATTCCCCACTCCCCGTACCCACTCAATGTAGCCACTGCCCGTCCCCACTGCCCGTCCCCCCTCCTCGTTCCCGCTCCCTGTCCCCGCACCCCGTCCCCGCTCCCCGACCCGCTCCCCGTCCCCGCTCCCCGTCCCCTCTCAACGTCCCCTCTCACCGTCCCCTCTCACCGTCCCCACTCCCCGTCCCCACTCCCCGTCCCCACTCCCCGTCCCCACTCCCCGTCCCCACTCCCCGTCCCCACTCCCCGTCCCCACTCCCCGTCCCCACTCCCCGTCCCCACTCCCCGTCCCCACTCCCCGTCCCCACTCAACCTCCCCACTCCCCGTCCCCACTCCCCGTCCCCACTCCCCGTCCCCACTCCCCGTCCCCACTCCCCGTATCCACTCCCCGTCCCCACTCACCGTCGTATCTCACCGTCCCCACTCACCGTCCCCACTCACCGTCCCCACTCTCCGTCCCCACTCTCCGTCCCCTCTCCCCGTCCCCTCTCCCCGTCCCCTCTCCCCGTCCCCTCTCCCCGTCCCCTCTCCCCGTCCCCTCTCCCCGTCCCCTCTCCCCGTCCCCTCTCCCCGTCCCCTCTCCCCGTCCCCTCTCCCCGTCCCCTCTCCCCGTCCCCTCTCCCCGTCCCCACTCCCCGTCCCCACTCCCCGTCCCCACTCCCCGTCCGCACTCCCCGTCCCCACTCCCCCTATCCACTCCCCCTATCCACTCCCCCTATCCACTCCCCGTCCCCATTCCCCGTCCCCATTCCCCGTCCCCATTCCCCGTCGCCATTCCCCGTATCCACTCCCCGTATCCAATCCCCGTATCCAATCCCCGTATCCACTCCCCGTATCCACTCCCCGTCCCTACTCCCCGTCCCTACTCCCCGTCCCTACTCCCCGTCCCCACTTCCCGTCCCCACTTCCCGTCCCCACTCCCCGTCCCCACTCCCCGTCCCCACTCAGTATCGCCACTCACTGGCCCCACTCTCCGTCCCCACTGCCCGTCCCCACTCCTCATCCCCACTCCTCGTTCCAGCTCACCGTCCCCGCTCCCCGTCCACGCTCCCCGTCCACGCTCCCCGTCCACGCTCCCCGTCCCCTCTCCCCGTCCAGTCTCCCCGTCCCCTCTCCCCGTCCCCTCTCCCCGTCCCCACTCCCCGTCCCCACTCCCCGTCCCCACTCCCCGTCCCCTCTCCCCGTCCCCACTCCCCGTCCCCTCTCCCCGTCCCCTCTCCCCGTCCCCACTCCCCGTCCCCTCTCCCCGTCCCCACTCCCCGTCCCCACTCCCCGTCCCCACTCCCCGTCCCCTCTCCCCGTCCCCTCTCCCCGTCCCCACTCCCCGTCCCCTCTCCCCGTCCCCACTCCCCGTCCCCACTCCCCGTCCCCTCTCCCCGTCCCCTCTCCCCGTCCCCTCTCCCCGTCCCCTCTCCCCGTCCCCTCTCCCCGTCCCCTCTCCCCGTCCCCACTCCCCGTCCCCACTCCCCGTCCCCTCTCCCCGTCCCCTCTCCCCGTCCCCTCTCCCCGTCCCCTCTCCCCGTCCCCTCTCCCCGTCCCCACTCACCGTCCCCACTCACCGTCCCCACTCCCCGTCCCCTCTCCCCGTCCCCTCTCCCCGTCCCCACTCCCCGTCCCCACTCCCCGTCCCCACTCCCCGTCCCCACTCCCCGTCCCCACTCCCCGTATCCACTCCCCGTCCTCACTCCCCGTCCTCACTCCCCGTCCTCACTCCCCGTCCCCACTCCCCGTATCCACTCCCCGTACACACTGCCCGTATCCACTCCCCGTCCCTACTCCCCGTCCCCACGCCCCGTCCCCACTCCACGTATCCACTCCCCGTCCCCTCGTCCCGTCCCCTCGTCCCGTCCCCTCGTCCCGTCCCCTCGTCCCGTCCCCTCTCCCCGTCCCCACTCCCCGTATCCACTCCCCGTCCCCGCTCCCCGTCCCCGCTTCCCGTATCCGCTCCCCGTATCCGCTCCCCGTATCCGCTCCCCGTATCCGCTCCCCGTATCCGCTCCCCGTCCCCGCTCCCCGTCCCCGCTCCCCGTCCCCGCTCCCCGTCCCCGCTCCCCGTCCCCGCGCCCCGTCCCCGCGCCCCGTCCCCGCGCCCCGTCCCCGCGCCCCGTCCCCGCGCCCCGTCCCCGCGGCCCGTCCCCGCGGCCCGTCCCCGCGCCCCGTCCCCGCGCCCCGTCCCCGCGCCCCGTCCCCGCGCCCCGTCCCCGCTCCCCGTCCCCGCTCCCCGTCCCCAAGCCCCGTCCCCACTCCCCGTCCCCACTCCCCGTCCCCACTCCCCGTCCCCACTCCCCGTCCCCTCTCCCCGTCCCAACTCACCGTCCCCACTCACCGTCCCCACTCCATGTAGCCACTCCCCGTCCCCACTCCCCGTCCCCACTCCCCGTCCCCACTCCCCGTCGCCACTCCCCGTCCCCACTCACCGTCCCCACTCACCGTCCCCACTCACCGTCGCCACTCACCGTCCCCACTCACCGTCCCCACTCACCGTCGCCACTCTCCGTCCCCTCTCACGGTCCCCACTCCCCGTATCCACTCCCCGTCCTCACTCCTCGTCCTCACTCCCCGTATCCACTCCCCGTATCCACTCCCCGTATCCACTCCCCGAATCCACTCCCCGAATCCACTCCCCGTCCCCTCTCCCCGTCCCCTCTCCCCGTCCCCACTCACCGTGCCCACTCACCGTCCCCACTCACCGTCCCCACTCACCGTCCCCAATCCCCGTCCCCACTCCCCGTCCCCACTCCCCGTCCCCACTCCCCGTACCGACTCTCCGTCCCCACTCTCCGTCCCCACTCTCCGTCCCCACTCTCCGTCCCCACTCTCCGTCCCCACTCCCCGTCCCCACTCCCCGTCCCCACTCTGCGTCCCCTCTCACCGTCCCCTCTCACCGTCCCCTCTCACCGTCCCCACTCCCCGTCCCCTCTCCCTGTCCCCACTGACCGTCCGCACTCAATGTAGCCTCTCCCCGTCCCCACTCAATGTAGCCACTCCCCGTCCCCACTCCTCGTTCCCACTCCCCACTCCCCGTCCCCACTCCCCTTCGCCACTCCCCACTCCCCGTCCACACTCCCCACTCCCCGTCCCGACTCCCCACTCCCCACTCCCCACTCCCCGTCCCCAGTCCCCAATCCCCATCCCCACTCCCCACTCCCCGTCCCCACTCCCCACTCCCCGTCCCCACTCCCCGTCCCCACTCCCCGTCCCCACTCCCCGTCCCCACTCCCCGTCCCCACTCCCCACTCCCCGTCCCCACTCCCCGTCCCCACTCCCCGTCCCCACTCCCCGTCCCCACTCCCCGTCCCCACTCCCCGTCCCCACTCAATGTAGCCACTCCCCGTCCCCACTCCCCACTCCCCACTCCCCACTCCCCGTCCCCACTCCCCACTCCCCGTCGCCACTCCTCACTCCCCGTCCCCACTCCCCACTCCCCGTCCCCACTCCCACTCCTCACTCCCCGTCCCCACTCCCCACTCCCCACTCCCCGTCCTTACTCCCCGTCCCCACTCCCCGTCCCCACTCCCCGTCCCCACTCCCCGTCCCAACTCCCCCTCCCCACTCCCCCTCCCCACTCCCCCTCCCCACTACCCCTCCCCACTACCCCTCCCCACTACCCCTCCCCACTACCCCTCCCCACTACCCCTCCCCACTCCCCCTCCCCACTCAACGTCCCCACTCAACGTCCCCACTCACCGTCCCCACTCAAAGTCCCCACTCAACGTCCCCTCTCGGCGTCCCCTCTCGGCGTCCCCTCTCGGCGTCCCCTCTCGGCGTCCCCTCTCCCCGTCCCCTCTCCCCGTCCCCTCTCCCCGTCCCCTCTCCCCGTCCCCTCTCCCCGTCCCCGCTCCCCGTCCCCGCTCCCCGTCCCCGCTCCCCGTCCCCGCTCACCGTCGCCGCTCACCGACCCCGCTCCCCGTCCCCGCTCCCCGACCCCGCTCCCCGACCCCGCTCCCCGACCCCGCTCCCCGTCCCCGCTCCCCGCTCCCCGTCCCCGCTCCCCGTCCCCGCTCCCCGTCCCCGCTCCCCGTCCCCGCTCCCCGTCCCCGCTCCCCGTCCCCGCTCCCCGTCCCCGCTCCCCGTCCCCGCTCCCCGTCCCCGCTCCCCGACCCCGCTTCCTGTCCTTGCTCTCCGTCCCCGCTCTCCGTCCCCGCTCTCCGTCCCCGCTCCCCGTCCCCGCCCCCGCTCCCCGTCCCCGCTCCCCGTCCCCGCTCCCCGTCCCCACTCCCCGTCCCCTTTCCCTGTCCTGGCTCTCCGTCCTGGCTCTCCGTCCTGGCTCCCCGTCCTGGCTCTCCGTCCCCGATCCCCGTCCCCGCTACCCGTCCCCGCTCCCCGTCCTTGCTCCCCGTCCTTGCTCCCCGTCCTTGCTCCCCGTCCTTGCTCCCCGTCCTTGCTCCCCGTCCCCGCTCCCCGACCCCGCTCCCCGTCCGCGCTCACCGTCCCCGCTCACCGTCCCCGCTCACCGTCCCCGCTCACCGTCCCCGCTCACCGTCTCCGCTCCCCACTCCCCGTCCCCACTCCCCGACCCCACTCAACGACCCCACTCAACGACCCCACTCAACGACCCCACTCAACGACCCCACTCAACGTCCCCACTCAACGTCCCCACTCAACGTCCCCACTCAACGTCCCCACTCAACGTCCCCACTCAACGTCCCCTTTCAACGTCCCCTTTCAACGTCCCCTTTCAACGTCCCCACTCAACGTCCCCACTCAACGTCCCCTCTCAGCGTCCCCTCTCGGCGTCCCCTCTCGGCGTCCCCTCTCGGCGTCCCCTCTCCCCGTCCCCTCTCCCCGTCCCCTCTCCCCGTCCCCTCTCCCCGTCCCCTCTCCCCGTCCCCTCTCCCCGTCCCCTCTCCCCGTCCCCACTCCCCGTCCCCACTCAATGTAGCCACTCCCCGTCCCCACTCCCCGTCCCCACTCCCCGTCCCCACCCCCCGTCCCCACCCCCCGTCCCCACCCCCCGTCCCCACCCCCCGTCCCCACCCCCCGTCCCCACCCCCCGTCCCCACCCCCCGTCCCCACCCCCCGTCCCCACCCCCCGTCCCCACCCCCCGTCCCCACTCAGCGTCCCCACTCTCAGTCCCCACTCTCAGTCCCCACTCTCAGTCCCCACTCTCAGTCCCCACTCTCAGTCCCCACTCTCAGTCCCCACTCTCAGTCCCCACTCAGCGTCACCACTCCCCATTTCCCTTCCCTCCACCTCCTCACTGCACTCCCCTCCCTCAATCCCCTGCCACACATCCCTCCCCCACTGTGCTGCATCACTCCCCTCCCCCACTCCCCACTCCGCTTCCTTACCCCACTCCGCTTCCCTGCACCTCCTCACTGCCCTCCGCTACCACACTCCCATCCCCCACTACCCTCTCCCTCTCACCTACCGCACTCCCTACAGTACACCAATCCCCGACACCATTCCCCTTCCCCACTCCGCTCCCTACTCTCCTACCCCACACCCCTCCCCCACTCCCCTTCCCGCCACCTCCTCACTGCGCACCACTACCCCACTCCCCGCCCCATCTCCACTACCCCATTCCCCTTCCCCATTCCCCTACCCCACTCCCATAACCCACCCCTCCCCCACTCACCTACCCACCACTCCCGTCCACCTCTCCGCTTCCCAGCACCTCTTCACTGCCCACCCTGACCACACTCCCCTTCCCCACTCCCCTGCCCCACTCCCCTGCCCCACTCCCCTGCCCCACTCCCCTGCCCCACTCCCCTGCCCCACTCCCCTGCCCCACTCCCCTGCCCCACACCCCTGCCCCACTCCCCTGCCCCACTCCCCTGACCCACTCCCCTACCCCACTCCCCTACCCCACTCCCCTACCCCACTCCCCTACCCCACTCCCCTACCCCACTCCCCTACCCCACTCCCCTCCCTCACATTCCTCCCTCACATTCCTCCCTCACATTCCTCCCTCACATTCCTCCCTCACATTCCTCCCTCACATTCCTCCCTCACATTCCTCCCTCACATTCCTCCCTCACATTCCTCCCTCACATTCCTCCCTCACATCCCTCCCTCACATCCCTCCCTCACATCCCTCCCCCACTCCCCTACCCCAAACCCCGACCCCACCCCCTCCCCAACTACCCTCCCCAACTACCCTCCCTCACTCCCCTTCCCCACTCCCCGTCCCCACTCCCCGTCCCCACTCCCCGTCCCCACTCCCCGTCCCCACTCCCCGTCCCCACTCCCCGTCCCCACTCCCCGTCCCCACTCCGCGTCCCCACTCCGCGTCCCCACTCCGCGTCCCCACTCCGCGTCCCCACTCAGCGTCCCCACTCAGCGTCCCCACTCAGCGTCCCCACTCAGCGTCCCCACTCAGCGTCCCCACTCAGCGTCCCCACTCAGCGTCCCCACTCAGCGTCCCCACTCCGCGTCCCCACTCCGCGTCCCCACTCCGCGTCCCCACTCCGCGTCCCCACTCTCAGTCCCCACTCTCAGTCCCCACTCAGCGTCCCCACTCAGCGTCCCCACTCCTGCTCACAACTCCCCATTTCCCTTCCCTCCACCTCCTCACTGCACTCCCCTCCCTCAATCCCCTACCCCACACCCCTCCCACACTGTGCTGCATCACTCCCCTCCCCCACTGTGCAGCATCACTCCCCTCCCCCACTCCCCTTCCTTACCCCACTCCGCTTCCCTGCACTTCCTCACTGCCCTCCGCTACCACACTCCCATCCCCCACTACCCTCTCCCTCTCACCTACCGCACTCCCTACCCCACCCCAATCCCCGACCCCATTCCCCTACCCCACACCCCTCCCCCACTCCCCTTCCCGCCACCACCTCACTGCGCACCCCTACTCCACTCCCCGCCCCATCTCCACTATCCCATTCCCCTTCCCCATTCCCCTACCTCACTCCCATACCCCACCCCTCCCCCACTCACCTCCCCCCCACTCCCGTCCACCTCTCCGCTTCCCAGCACCTCTTCACTGCCCACCCTGACCCCACTCCCCTGCCCCACTCCCCTGCCCCACTCCCCTGCCTCACATTCCTCCCTCACATTCCTCCCTCACATTCCTCCCTCACATTCCTCCCTCACATTCCTCCCTCACATCCCTCCCTCACATCCCTCCCTCACATCCCTCCCCCACATCCCTCCCCCACTCCCCGACCCCACCCCCTCCCCAACTACCCTCCCTCATTCCCCTTCCCCACTCCCCTCCCCCACTCCCACTCCCCTCCCCTCCACTGAATCTCCTCACTCCCCTCCCCTCCCCCACTTCGCTTCCCTGCACCTCCTCACTGCCCTCCGCTATCACACTCCGATCCCCCACTCCCCTCCCCCACTCCCCTCCCCCACTCCCCTCCCCCACTCCCCTCCCCCACTCCCCTCCCCCACTCCCCTACATCACAACCAATCCCCACTCCCCTACCCCACTCCGCACCCCCAAATCCCTTCACTACTACCCTCCCCAACTCCCCTCAGCCACTCCCCAATCCCCTCCCCAACTCCCCTCAGCCACTCCCCAACTCCCCTCCGCCACTCCCCTCCGCCACTCCCCAACCCACTCCTCTCCCGCTCCCCCTCCGCTACCCATTCCCCTCTCTCACTCCCCTCCCTCACTCCCCTCCCTCACTCCCCTCCCTCACACCCCTCCCTCACTCCCCTCCCCCACACCCCTCCCCCACACTCCCCCGCCCCTCTCCCCCGCCCCACTCCACCCCCCACTCCCCCCACTCCCCTATCCCACTCCCCTATTCCACTCCCCTATTCCACTCCCCTACCCCACTCCCCTACCCCACTCCCCAGCACCACTCCCCAGCACGACTCCCCAACCCCCTACACCATTCCCATACCCCACTCCCTTCCACCATACCACTATCCCACTCACATCCCCACCTCACATCCCCACCTCACCTCCCCAACTCCCCTCCCCCTCACCCCTCCCCCTCACCCCTCCCCCTCACCCCTCCCCCTCACCCCTCCCCCTCACCCCTCCCCCTCACCCTCATCCCTCCCCCGCTCCCCTCCCCCGCTCCCCTCCCCCGCTCCCCTCCCCCGCTCCCCTCCCCCGCTCCCCTCCCTCGCTCCCCTCCCTCACATCCCTCCCCCACTCCTCTCCCTCACATCCCTCCCCCACTCCTCTACCCCAAACCCCGACCCCACCCCCTCCCCAACTACCCTCCCTCACTCCCCTTCCCCACTCCCCTCACCCACTCCCCTCCCATCCCCTGCATCTCCTAACTTCCCTCCCCTCCCCCACTCCGCTTCCCTGCACCTCATCACTGCCCTCCGCTACCACACTCCGATCCCCCACTCCCCTCCCCCACTCCCCTCCCCTCCCCCACTCCCCTCCCCTCCCCCACTCCCCTCCCCCACTCCCCTCCCCCACTCCCCTCCCCCACTCCCCTCCCCCACTCCCCTCCCCCACTCCCCTACATCACAACCAATCCCCACTCCCCTACCCCACTCCCCACCCCCAAAACCCTTCACTACTACCCTCCCCAACTCCCCTCAGCCACTCCCCAATCCCCTCCACTACTACCCTCCCCAACTCCCCTCCCCAACTCCCCTCCGCCACTCCCCAACCGACTCCTCTCCACCTCCCCTCCGCTACCCATTCCCCTCCATCACTCCCCTCCCTCACTCCCCTCCCTCACACCCCACCCCCACTCCCCTACCCCACTACCCTCCCCCACACCCTCCTCAACACCTCTCCCACACTCCCCTACCCCACTCCCCTCCCCAACTCCCCTCCCCCACTCACCTCCCCAACTCCCTGTCCGCAATCAACTCCCCCACTCCCCTCCCCACTCCAGTCCCCAACTCCCCTTCCCCACCCCCATCCCCCATGCCCCTACCAAAGTCCCCTCCGCAACTACGTTCCCCGACTCCCCCCACTGCCCTCCCCATTCCTCTTCCCCATTCCTCTTCCCCACACCATTCCTCTTCCCCACACCCCTCCCCCTCTCCTCTCTGCAACTCCCCTCAACCACTCTGCTCCCCCAATCCCTGCCTCAACTCCCCTCCCCCACCCCACTCGACCACCCCACTCGACCACCCCACTCGACCACCCCACTCGACCACCCCACTCGACCACCCCACTCGACCACCCCACTCGGACTACCCCACTCGGACTACCCCACTCCGACTACCCCACTCCGACTACCCCACTCCCCTCCCCAACACTCCTCCCCCACTTCCCTCACCAACTCCCATACTCCACTCCCCTCTTCCACTCCAGTCCCCACTTCCACTCCAGTCCCCAACTCCCTCCCCCACTCCACTCCCAATCTCCCCTCCCCCACTCCAGTGCCTAACTCCCCACCCCCACACCCTTCCCCAACTCCCCTCCCCAACTCCCCTCCCCAACTCCCCTCCCCAACACCCCTCCCTCACTCCCCTACCCCAACTCCCCTCCCCAACTCCTTTCCCTCACTCCCCTACACCATTCCCCTCCCCAACTCCCCTCCCCAACTCCCCTCCCGCACCCCACTCGCTAACTCCCCTCCCCAATCCACTCCCCCCGCTCCCCTACATCACAACCAATCCCCACTCCCTTCCCCCACTCCCCACCGCCAATCCCCTACACTACTACCCTCCCCGACTCCCCAACCCCACTCCCCAACCCCACTCCCCAACCCCACTCCCCTCCCCCACGCCCCTCCCCCACCCCTGCTCCCCCACCCCAGCCCCCCACCCCCCTCCCCCACTCCCCTCCCCCACTCCCCTCCCCCACTCCCCTCCCCCACTCCCCTCCCACACTCCCCTACCCCTCTCCCCTTCCCCTCTCCCCTTCCCCTCTCCCCCGCCCCTCTCCCCCGCCCCTCTCCCCCGCCCCTCTCCCCCGCCCCTCTCCCCCGCCCCTCTCCCCGCCCCACTCCACACCCCACTCCACACCCCACTCCACACCCCACTCCACACCCCACTCCACACCCCACTCCACACCCCACTCCACACCCCACTCCACACCCCACTCCACACCCCCCACTCTCCTATCCAACTCCCCTATCCCACTCCCCTACCCCACTCCCCTACCCCATCCCCTACCCCACACCCCAACCCCACACCCCTACCCCACTCCACTACACCATTCCCCTACCCCACTCCCTTCCACCACTCCAACACCCCACTCCCCTCCCCAACACCCCGCCCCAACTCCCCTCCACCACGCCCCTCCCCCACGCCCCAACCCCGCCCCCCTACCCCGCCCCTTTACCCCGTCCCCCCCACCTCGCCCCCTACCCCGCCACCCCACCCCGCGCCCCCTACCCCGCGCCCCCCTACCCCGCGCCCCTCTACCCCGCGCCCCCCTACCCCGCGCCCCCTGCCCCCGCTCCCTTGCACCACTCCAACTCCCCAACTCCCCTCCCCCTCACCCCTCCCCCACTCCCTTCCCCCACTCCCCTCCCCCACTCCCCTCCCCCACTCCCCTCCCCCACTCCCCTCCCCCACTCCCCTCCCCCACTCCCCTACCCCACTCCCCTACCCCACCTCCCTCTCCGACTCCCCTACCCCACCTCTCCACCCCAACTCTCCTCCCCTCCATCTCCTCATTGCCCTCCCCTATCCAACTCCCTGACACCAATCTGTACCCCCACTCCCCATCTCCACTCCCCGACCCTCTATCCCAACCCATTCCCCTCCACCACTCCCCTCCCCCATTCCACTACCTCAATCCCCTCCCCCATAACCCTACCTCACTCTCCTCCCCCACGCCCCTCCCCCCCTCCCCCACCCCCCTCCCCCACGCCCCTCCCCCACGCCCCTCCCCCACTCCGCTCCCCCACCCCCGCTCCCCCACCTCCTCCCCCACTCACCTCCCCCACTCCCCTCCCACACTAATCTACCCCTCTCCCCTTCCCCTCTCCCCTTCCCCTCTCCCCTGCCCCTCTCCCCTGCCCCTCCCCCGCCCCCCTCCCCCGCCCCTCTCCCCCGCCCCTCTCCCCCGCCCCTCTCCCCCGCCCCTCTCCCCACCCCACCCCACCCCCCACTCCACCCCCCCACTCCACCCCCCACTCCCCTATCCCACTCCCCTACCCCACTCCCCTACCCCACTCCCCTACCCCACTCCTCTACACCACTCCCCTACCCCACTCCCCTACCCCACTCCCCTACCCCACTCCCCTACCCCACTCCCCTACCCCACTCCCCTACCCCACTCCCCTACCCCACTCCCCTACCCCACACCCCAACCCCCACTCCCCAACCCCACTCCCCAACCCCACTCCCCAACCCCACTCCCCAACCCCACACCCCTACCCCACACCCCTACCCCACTCCCCTACACCATTCCCCTACCCCACTCCCTTCCACCACTCCAACACCCCACTCCCCTCCCCAGCACACCTCCCCAACACCCCTCCCCAACTCCCCTACCCCACCCCTCCCCCACGGCCCTGCCCCTCTCCCCTCCCCCACGCCCCTCCCCCACGCCCCTCCCCCACTCCCCTATCCCACTGACCTATCCCACTGACCTATCCCACTCCCCTATCCCACTCCCCTATCCCACTCCACTCCCCTCCCCGACTCCCCTACCCCACTTCCCTTTCCATCTCCCCTCCCCAACTCCCCTCCCCTCCATCTCCTCACTGCCCTCCCCTACCCAACTCCCTGACACCACTCTGCACCCCCACTCCCCATCTCCACTCCCCATATCCACTCCCCTACCCCACTACCCCACCCCACACACCTCCTCCACTCCACTCCTCCACTTCCCCCCAACTACCCTGCCCAACTACCCTGCCCAACTACCCTCCCCAACTACCCTCCCCAACTCCCCTCCCCAATTCCCCTCCCCCACTCCCATACCCCACCCCCCCTCCCCCACTCCCGCATTCCCCTCTCACACTAACCTACCCCACTCCACTGCCCCACACCCCTCCCTCACACCCCTGCCCCACTCCCCTCCCCCACTCCCCTCCCCACTCCACTGCCCCATACCCCTACCCCACTCCGCTTACCTCCACCTCCTCAGTGCCCTACTCTACCACACTCCCCTGCCCCACTCCCCTCCCCCACTCCCCTGCCCCACTCCCCTGCCCCACTCCCCTCCCCCACTCCACTGCCCCATACCCCTACCCCACTCCGCTTACCTCCACCTCCTCAGTGCCCTACTCTACCACACTCCCCTGCCCCACTCCCCTGCCCCACTCACATACTCTCCACCTTCTCACTGCACTCCAGTACCCAACACCCCTACCCCACTTACCTCACCCACTCCCCTCCCTCTCTCCCCTTCCCTCCACCTCCTCACTGCGCTCCACTACCCAACTCCACTACCCAACTCCCCTGTCCCACTCCACTGCCCCACTCCCCTGCCCCACTCGCCTAAATCACACACCTCCACCACTCCACTCCCCCTCTTCCCTTCCCTCCACATCCTCACTGCGCACCCCGACTCCACACCGCTATCCTACTCTACATCCCACTCCCCTACCCCACTCCCCTAACTCACTTCCCTCCCCCACTCACCTCCCCTACACCCCTTCTCCTCCTCACTGCCCTCCCCTCCCCAACTCCCCTACGGCACTGCCCTCCCCAACTCCCCTACGGCACTGCCCTCCTCCACTCCCTAGGCCACTCCCCTTCATTCCACCTCATCACTGCCCTCCACCACCCCACTCCCCTACCCCACTGCCATACCTCAATCCAATCCCCCACTCCCCTACCCTACTCCCCTAAACCCACTCCCCTAAACCCACTCCCCTAAACCCACTCCCCTAAACCCACTCCCCTAAACCCACTCCCCTACCTCACACCCCAACCCCACACCCCAACCCCACTCCCCAACCCCACACCCCTACCCCACACTCCTACCCCACTCCCCTACCCCATTCCCCTACCCCACTCCAACACCACACTCCCCTCCCCAACACCCCTCCCCAACACCCCTCCTCAACTCCCCCCACCCCACCCCCTCTCCCCTCCCCCACGCCCCTCCCCCACTCCCCTCCCCCACTCCCCCATCCCACTCCCCCATCCCACCCCTATCCCACTCCCCTATCCCACTCCACTCCCCTCCCCGACTCCACTCCCCTCCCCGACTCCTCTACCCCACTTCCCTTTCCATCTCCCCTCCCCAACTCCCCTCCCCTCCATCTCCTCACTGCCCTCCCCTACCCAACTCCCTGACACCACTCTGCATCCCCACTCCCCATCTCTACTCCCCATCTCTACTCCCCATATCCACTCCCCTACCCCACTACCCCACCCCACACACCTCCTCCACTCCACTCCTCCACTTCCCCCCCAACTCCCCTCCCCCACTCCCCTCCCCCACTCCCCTCCCCCACTCCCCTCCCCCACTCCCCTCCCCCACTCCCCTCCCCCACTCCCCTCCCCCACTCCCCTCCCCCACTCCAATACCCCACCCCCTCCCCCACTCCCCTCCCCCACTCCCGCATTCCCCTCTCACACTAACCTACCCCACTCCACTGCCTCACACCCCTACTCCACTCCGCTTACCTCCACCTCCTCAGTGCCCTAATCTACCACACTCCCCTGCCCCACTCCCCTCCCCCACTCCACTACCCCACTCCGCTTACTTCCACCTCCTCAGTGCCCTACTCTACCACACTCCCCTGCCCCACTCCCCTGCCCCACTCCCCTGCCCCACTCACTTACTCTCCACCTTCTCACTGCACTCCAGTACCCAACACCCCTACCCCACTTACCTCACCCACTCCCCTCCCTCTCTCCCCTTCCCTCCACCTCCTCACTGCACTCCACTACCCAACTCCCCTACCCAACTTCCCTACCCAACTCCCCTAAATCACACACCTCCACCACTCCACTCCCCCTCTTCCCTTCCCTCCACATCCTCACTGCGCACCCCGACTCCACACCGCTATCCTACTCTACATCCCACTCCCCTACCCCACTCCCCTAACTCACTTCCCTCCCCCACTCACCTCCCCTACACCCCTTCTCCTCCTCACTGCCCTCCCCTCCCCAACTCCCCTCCCCAACTCCCCTACGGCACTGCCCTCCCCAACTCCCCTACGGCACTGCCCTCCCCCACTCCCTAGGCCACTCCCCTTCATTCCACCTCATCACTGCCCTCCACCACCCCACTCCCCTTCCCCACTGCCGTACCTCAATCCAATCCCCCACTCCCCTACCGCACTCCCCTACCGCACTCCCCTACCGCACTCCCCGAAACCCACTCCCCGAAACCCACTCCCCGAAACCCACTCCCCGAAACCCACTCCCCTAACCCACTCACTTAATACACACCCCTCTCCAACTCCCCTCCGCAACTCCCCTCCGCAACTCCCATCCACAACACCCCTCCCTCACTCCCCTACCCCAACTCCCTCCCCAACTCCTTTTCCTCACTCCCCTACACCATTCCCCTCCCCCACTCCCCTCCCCCACTCCCCCACTCCCCTCCCCCACTCCCCTACCGAACCCCACTCGCTAACTCCCCTCCCCAATCCACTCCCCCCGCTCCCCTCCCACACTCACCTCTAACAACTCCCCTCCCCCACTCCCCTGACGACTTCCCCGACCTCGCCCTCCTCCCCCACTCCCCTCCCCCACTCCCCTAAATCACAACCAATCCCCACTCCCTTCCCCCACTCCCCACCGCCAATCCCCTCCACTGCTACCCTCCCCAACTCCCCCCCACTCCCCAACCCACTCCCCTCCCCCTCCTCTCTGTAACTCCCCTCACTCCCCTACCCCACTCCCCTACCCCACTCCCCTACCCCACTCCCCTCCCTCACATCCCTCCCTCACATGCCTCCCCCACTCCCCTAACCCAAACCCCGACCCCACCCCCTCCCCAACTACCCTCCCTCATTCCCCTTCCCCACTCCCCTCCTCCACTCCCCTCCCACACTCCCCTCCCCTCCCCTGCACCTCCTCTCTCCCCTCCCCTCCCCCAACTCCACTTCCCTGCACCTCCTCACTGCCCTCCGCTACCACACTCCCCTCCCCCACTCCCCTCCCCCACTCCCCTCCCCGACTCCCCTCCCCGACTCCCCTACCCCACTTCCCTCTCCAACTCCCCTACCCCACTTCCCTCTCCAACTCCCCTCCCCTCCATCTCCTCACTGCCCTCCCCTATCCAACTCCCTGACACCACTCTGAACCCCCACTCCCCATCTCCACTCCCCGACCCTCTATCCCAACCAACTCCCGTCCTCCACTACACGACCTCAATCCCCTCCCCATAACTCTACATCACTCCCCTCCCCCACTCCCCTCCCCAACTCCCCTCCCCCACTCCCCTCCCCCACTCCCCTCCCCCACTCCCCTCCCCCACCCCGCTCCCCCACTCCCCTCCCCCACTCACCTCCCCCACTCACCTCCCCCACTCACCTCCCCCACTCACCTCCCCCACTCACCTCCCCCACTCCCCTCCCACACTAACCTGCACCTCTCCCTCGCCCCTCTCCCTCGCCCCACTCCCTCGCCCCACTCCCCCGCCCCACTCCCCCCGCCCCACTCCCCCGCCCCACTCCCCCGCCCCACTCCCCCGCCCCACTCCCCCATCCCACACCCCCCTATCCCACCCCCCTATCCCACCCCCCTATCCCACCCCCCTATCCCACTCCCTTATCCCACACCCTTATCCCTCACCCTTATCCCACTCCCCTACCCCCACTCCCCTACCCCACTCCCCTACCCCACTCCCCTACCCCACACCCCTACCCCACTCCCCTACCCCACTCCCCAACCCCAACCCCACTCCCCTACCCCATTCCCATACCCCACTCCCTTCCACCACCCCTACACCCCACTCACCTCCCCAACTCACCTCCCCAACTCACCTCCCCAACTCCCCTCCCACTCACCCCTCCCACTCACCCCTCCCCCTCACCCCTCCCCCCTCACCCCTCCCCCATCACCCCTCCCCCATCACCCCTCCCCCATCACCCCTCCCCCACTCCCCTCCACAACTCCCCTCCCCCACTCCCCTCCCCCACTCCCCTATCCCACTCCCCTCCCCTCCCCGACTCCACTCCCCTCCCCGACTCCACTCCCCTCCCCGACTCCCCTACCCCACTTCCCTTTCCAACTCCCCTCCCCAACTCCTCTCCCCTCCATCTCCTCACTGCCCTCCCCTACCCAACTCACTGACACCACTCTGCACCCCCATCTCCACTCCCCTACCCCACTACCCCAACCCGCTCACCTCCTCCACTCCACTCCTCCACTCCCCTCCCCCAACTCCCTGTCCCCTCTCCCCTCTCCCCGTCCCCTCTCCCCGTCCCCTCTCCCCGTCCCCTCACCCCGTCCCCTCACCCCGTCCCCTCACCCCGTCCCCTCTCCCCGTCCCCTCTCCCCGTCCCCTCTCCCCGTCCCCTCTCCCCGTCCCCACTCCCCGTCCCCACTCCCCCGTCCCCACTCCCCGTCCCCACTCCCCGTCCCCACTCCCCGTCCACACTCAATGCCCACTCCCCGTCCCCACTCAATGTAGCCACTCCCCGTCCCCACTTCCCCGTCCCCACTCCCCGTCCCCACTCCCCGTCCCCACTCCCCGTCCCCCACTCACCGTCCCCACTCACCGTCCCCACTCTCCGTCCCCACTCTCCGTCCCCCACTCTCCGTCCCCACTCCCCGTCCCCACTCCCCATTCCCGGTCCCCACTCCCTGTCCCCACTCCCCACTCGCCACTCCCCACTTCCCGTCCCCACTCCCCACTTCCCGTCCCCACTCTCCGTCCCCACTCTCCGTCCCCACTCCCCGTCCCCACTCCCCGTCCCCACTCCCCGTCCCCACTCCCCGTCCCCACTCCCCGTCCCCACTCCCCGTCCCCACTCCCCGTCCCCACTCTCCGTTCCCACTCTCCGTCCCCACTCCCCCTACCCATCTCCCCGTCCCCACTCCCCGTCCCCACTCCCCGTCCCCACTCCCCGTCCCACTCCCCGTCCCCACTCCCCGTCCCCTCTCCCCGTCCCCACTCACCGTCCCCACTCACCGTCCCCACTCCCCGTCCCCACTCCCCGTCCCCACTCCCCGTCACCACTCCCCGTCACCACTCCCCGTCCCCTCTCACCGTCCCCTCTCACCGTCCCCTCTCACCGTCCCCCTCTCACCGTCCCCTCTCACCGTCCCCTCTCACCGTCCCCAGCTCTCCGTCCCCGCTCTACGTCCCCGCTCACCGTCCCCGCTCACCGTCCCCGCTCACCGTCCCCGCTCCCCGTCCCCGCTCCCCGTCCCCGCTCCCCGTCCCCGCTCCCCGTCCCCGCTCCCCGTCCCCGCTCCCCGTCCCCACTCCGCGTCCCCACTCTGCGTCCCCTCTCACCGTCCCCGCTCTGCGTCCCCACTCTGCGTCCCCTCTCACCGTCCCCTCTCACCGTCCCCTCTCACCGTCCCCTCTCACCGTCCCCACTCCCCGTCCGCACTCAATGTAGCCACTCACCGTCCGCACTCAATGTAGCCACTCCCCGTCCCCACTCAATGTTAGCCACTCCCCGTCCCCACTCCTCGTCCCCACTCCCCACTCCCCGTCCCCACTCCCCAATCCCCGTCGCACTCCCCACTCCCCGTCCCCACTCCCCACTCCCCGTCCCCACTCCCCGTCCCCACTCCACACTCCCCGTCCCCACTCCCCACTCCCCCGTCCCCACTCCTCGTCCCCACTCCCCGTCCCCACTCCCCGTCCCCACTCCCCCGTCCCCACTCCCCGTCCCCACTCCCCGTCCCCACTCAATGTAGCCACTCAATGTAGCCACTCCCCGTCCCCACACAATGTAGCCACTCCCCGTCCGCACTCCCCGTCCGCACTCCCCGTCCGCACTCCCCGTCCGCACTCCCCGTCCGCACTCCCCGTCCCCACTCCTCGTCCCCACTCCTCGTCCCCACTCCTCGTCCCCTCTCACCGTCCCCACTCCCCACTCCCCGTCCCCACTCCTCACTCCCCGTCCTCACTCCCCACTCACCGTTACCACTCCCACTCCTCACTCCCCGTCCCCACTCCCCGTCCCCACTCCCCGTCCCCACTCCCCGTCCCCACACCCCGTCCCAACTCCCCGTCCCAACTCCCCGTCCCACCTCCCCGTCCCACCTCCCCGTCCCACCTCCCCGTCCCACCTCCCCGTCCCCACTCCCCGTCCCCACTCCCCTTCCCCACTCCCCTTCCCCACTCCCCTTCCCCACTCCCCCCTCCCCACTCCCCCTCCCCACTCCCCCTTCCCACTCCCCCTCCCCACTCACCCTCCCCACTCACCCTCCCCACTCACCCTCCCACTCCCCCTCCCCTCTTCCCGTCCCCACTACCCCTCCCCTCTCCCCGTCCCAACTCCCCGTCCCCACTCCCCGTCCCCACTCAACGTCCCCACTCAACGTCCCCACTCAACGTCCCCACTCAACGTCCCCACTCAACGTCCCCACTCAACGTCCCCACTCCCCGTCCCCACTCCCCCTCCCCACTCCCCCTCCCCACTCCCCCTCCCCACTCCCCCTCCCCACTCCCCCCTCCCCACTCAACGTCCCCACTCAACGTCCCCACTCAACGTCCCCACTCAACGTCCCCACTCAACGTCCCCACTCAACGTCCCCACTCAACGTCCCCACTCAACGTCCCCAATCAACGTGCCCAATCAACGTCCCCACTCTCCGTCCCCACTCTCCGTCCTCACTCTCCGTCCTCACTCTCCGTCCCCACTTCCCGTCCCCACTTCCCGTCCCCACTTCCCGTCCCCACTCCCCGTCCCCACTCCCCGTCCCCAATCCCCGTCCCCACTCCCCGTCCCCACTCCCCGTCCCCACTCCCCTACCCATCTCCCCGTCCCCACTCCCCGTCCCCACTCCCCGTCCCCTCTCCCCGTCCCCTCTCCCCGTCCCCTCTCCCCGTCCCCTCTCCCCGTCCCCACACCCCCGTCCCCACACCCCGTCCTCACACCCCGTCCCCACACCCCGTCCCCACTCCCCGTCCCCACTCCCCGTCCCCCCTCACCGTCCCCACTCACCGTCCCCCCTCACCGTCCCCCCTCACCGTCCCCCCTCACCGTCCCCACTCTCCGTCCCCACTCACCGTCCCCACTCACCGTCCCCACTCACCGTCCCCACTCACCGTCCCCACTCTCCGTCCCCACTCTCCGTCCCCACTCTCCGTCCCCACTCCCCGTCCCCACTCCCCGTCCCCACTCCCCGTCCCCACTACCCAGTCCCCACTCCCCGACCCCACTCCCCGACCCCACTCCCCGTCCCCACCCTCCACTCCCCGTCCCCACACCCCGTCCCACCTCCCCGTCCCACCTCCCCGTCCCACCTCCCCGTCCACCTCCCCGTCCCCACTCAACGTCCCCACTCCCCGTCCCCTCTCGGCGTCCCCACTCCCCGTCCCCACTCCCCGTCCCCACTCCCCGTCCCCACTCCCCGTCCCCACTCCCCCTCCCCACTCCCCCTCCCCACTCCCCCTCCCCACTCCCCGTCCCCACTCCCCCTCCCCACTCCCCACTCCCCCTCCCCACTCAACGTCCCCAATCAACGTGCCCAATCAACGTCCCCACTCTCCGTCCCCACTCTCTGTCCTCACTCTCCGTCCTCACTCTCCGTCCCCACAACCCATCTCCACTCCCCACTCCCCGTCCCCACTCCCCGTCCCCACTCCCCACTCCCCGTCCCCACTCCCCACTCCCCGTCCCCTCTCCCCGTCCCCACTCCCCGTCCCCACTCCCCGTCCCCACTCCCCGTCCCCACTCCCCGTCCCCACTCCCCGTCCCCACTCCCCGTCCCCACTCCCCGTCCCCACTCTCCGTCCCCTTTCAGCGTCCCCACTCCCGCTCACCACTCCCCATTTCCCTTCCCTCCACCTCCTCACTGCACTCCCCTCCCTCAATCCCCTACCCCACATCCCTCCCCCACTGTGCTGCATCACTCCCCTCCCCCACTCCCCACTCCCCTTCCTTACCCCACTCCGCTTCCCTGCACCTCCTCACTGCCCTCCGCTACCACACTCCCATCCCCCACTACCCTCTCCCTCTCACCTACCGCACTCCCTACCGCACACCAATCCCCGACACCATTCCCCTTCCCCACTCCGCTCCCTACTCTCCTACCCCACACCCCTCCCCCACTCCCCTCCCCCACTCCCCTTCCCGCTACCTCCTCACTGCGCACCACTACCCCACACCCCGCCCCATCTCCACTACCCCATTCCCCTTCCCCATTCCCCTACCCCACTCCCATACCCCACCCCCTCCCCCACTCACCTCCCCCCCACTCCCGTCCACCTCTCCGCTTCCCAGCACCTCTTCACTGCCCACCCTGACCACACTCCCCTTCCGCACTCCCCTTCCGCACTCCCCTTCCGCACTCCCCTTCCGCACTCCCCTTCCCCACTCCCCTACCCCACTCCCCTACCCCACTCCCCTACCCCACTCCCCTACCCCACTCCCCCTCCCTCACATTCCTCCCTCACATTCCTCCCTCACATCCTCCCTCACATCCCTCCCTCACATCCCTGCCCCACTCCCCTACCCCAAACCCCGACCCCACCCCCTCCCCAACTACCCTCCCTCACTCCCCTCCCTCACTCCCCTTCCCCACTCCCCGTCCCCAATCCCCGTCCCCACTCCCCGTCCCCACTCCCCGTCCCCACTCCCCGTCCCCACTCCCCGTCCCCACTCCCCGTCCCCACACCCCGTCCCCACACCCCCTCCCCACTCCCCGTCCCCACTCCCCGTCCCCACTCCCCGTCCCCACTCTCCGTCCCCACTCCCCGTCCCCACACCCCCTCCCACTCCCCGTCCCCACTCCCCGTCCCCACTCCCCGTCCCCACTCCCCGTCCCCACTCCCCGTCCCCACTTCCCCCGTCCCCACTCAGCGTCCCCACTCAGCGTCCCCACTCAGCGTCCCCACTCAGCGTCCCCACTCAGCGTCCCCACTCAGCGTCCCCACTCAGCGTCCCCACTCAGCGTCCCCACTCAGCGTCCCCACTCCCCGTCCCCACTCAGCGTCCCCACTCCCGCTCACAACTCCCCATTTCCCCTTCCCTCCACCTCCTCACTGCACTCCCCCTCCCTCAATCCCCCTACCCCACACCCCTCCCCCAATCCCCTACCCCACACCCCCTCCCCCACTGTGCTGCATCACTCCCCTCCCCCACTGTGCTGCATCACTCCCCTCCCCCACTCCCCACTCCCCTTCCTTACTCCACTCCGCTTACCTGCACCTCCTCAGTGCCCTCCGCTATCACACTCCCATCCCCCTCTCCCTCTCACCTACCGCACTCCCTACCCCACCCCAATCCCCGACACCATTCCCCTTCCCCACTCCGCTCCCCTACTCTCCTACCCCACACCCCTCCCCCACTCCCCTTCCCGCCACCTCCTCACTGCGCACCCCTACCCCACTCACCTAACTCACTCCCCGCCCCATCTCCACTACCCCATTCCCCTGCCCCCATTCCCCTACTCCACTCCCATACCCCACCCCTCCCCCACTCACCTCCCCCCCACTCCCGTCCACCTCTCCGCTTCCCAGCACCTCTTCACTGCCCACCCTGACCAAACTCCCTTCCCCACTCCCCTTCCCCTCTCCCCTTCCCCTCTCCCCTTCCCCACTCCCCTGCCCCACTCCCCTGCCCCACTCCCCTTCCCCACTCCCCTGCCCCACTCCCCTGCCCCACTCCCCTGCCCCACTCCCCTGCCCCACTCCCCTGCCCCACTCCCCTGCCACACTCCCCTGCCCCACTCCCCTCCCTCACATTCCTCCCTCACATTCCTCCCTCACATTCCTCCCTCACATCCCTCCCTCACATCCCTCCCTCACATCCCTCCCCCACTCCCCTACCCCACCCCCTCCCCAACTACCCTCCCTCACTCCCCTTCCCCACTCCCCTCCTCCCCCACTCCCCTCCCCCTCCACTGCATCTCCTCACTCCCCTCCCCTCCCCCACTTCGCTTCCCTGCACCTCCTCACTGCCCTCCGCTATCACACTCCGATCCCCCACTACCCTCCCCCCACTACCCTCCCCCACTACCCTCCCCCACTCCCCTACATCACAACCAATCCCCACTCCCCTACCCCACTCCGCAAACCCAAATCCCTTCACTACTACCCTCCCCAACTCCCCCTCCCCAACTCCCCTCCCCCACTCCCCTCCCCCACTCCCCTCCCCCACTCCCCTCCCCCACTCCCCTCCCCACACCCCCTCCCCCACACCCCTCCCCCACACCTCTCCCCCACTCCCCCGCCCTTTTCCCCCGCCCCTTTCCCCCGCCCCTTTCCCCCGCCCCTCTCCCCCGCCCCTCTCCCCCGCCCCTCTCCCCCACCCCACTCCACCCCCCACCCCCCCATCCCACACCCCCCACTCCCCTACCCCACTCCCCCCACTCCCCTACCCCACTCCCCTACCCCACTCCCCAGCACCACTCTCCAACCCCAACCCCACTCCCCTACACCATTCCCATACCCCACTCCCTTCCACCATACCAACACCCCACCTCAGCTCCCCAACTCAGCTCCCCAACTCAGCTCCCCAACTCACCTCCCCAACTCACCTCCCCAACTCACCTCCCCCTCACCCCTCCCCCTCACCCCTCCCCCTCACCCCTCACCCACTCCCCTCACCCACTCCCCTCCCCCACTCCCCTCCCCCACTCCCCTCCCCCACTCCCCTCCCCCACTCCCCTCCCCCACTCCCCCTCCCCCACTCCCCTCCCCCCACTCCCCTATCCCACTCCCCTATCCCACTCCACTCGCCTCCCCGACTCCCCTCCCCTCCCCGACTCCACTCCCCTCCCCGACTCCACTCCCCTCCATCTCCTCACTGCCCTCCCCTACCCAACTCCCTGACACCACTCTGAACCCCCACTCCCCATCTACACTCCCCATCTCCACTCCCCATTTCCACTCCCCATCTCCACACCCCTACCCCACTACCCCAACCCACTCACCTCCACTCCACTCCACTCCTCCACTCCCCCACTCCCATTCCCCCCACTCCCATTCCCCCACTCCCCTACCACACTACCCTACCCACTACCCTCCCTCACATCCCTCCCCCACATCCGCTACCCCAAACCCCGACCCCACCCCCTCCCCCACTACCCTCCCTCACTCCCCTTCCCCACTCCCCTTCCCCACTCCCCTCCCCTCCCCTGCATCTCCTCACTCCCCTCACCTCCCCCACTCCGCTTCCCTGCACCTCATCACTGCCCTCCGCTACCACACTCCGATCCCCCACTACCCTCCCCCACTACCCTTCCCACTCCCCTCCCCCACTCCCCTCCCCCACTCCCCCTACATCACAACCAATCCCCACTCCCCTACCCCACTCCCCACCCCCAAACCCCTTCACTACTACCCTCCCCAACTTCCCTCAGCCACTCCCCAATCCCCTCCACTACACCCCTCCCCAACTCCCCTCCCCAACTCCCCTCCGCCACTCCCCAACCCACTCCTCTCCCCCTCCCCTCCGCTACCCATTCCCCTCCCTCACTCCCTCCCTCACTCCCCTCCCTCACTCCCCCTCCCTCACTCCCCTCCCTCACTCCCCTCCCTCACACCCCTCCCTCACACCCCTCCCTCACACCCCTCCCTCACACCCCTCCCTCACACCCCTCCCCCACTACCCTCCCCCACACCCTCCCCCCACACCCTCCTCAACACATCTCCCACACTCCCCTACCCCACTCCTCTCCCCCACTCCAGTCCCCAACTCCCCTCCCCCACTCACCTCCCCAACTCCCCGTCCGCAATCAACTCCCCCACTCCCCTCCGCACTCCCAGTCCCCAACTCCCCTTCCCCACCCCCACCCCCCATGTCCCTCCCAAAGTCCCCTCCGCAACTACGTTCCCCGACTCCCCCCACTGCCCTCCCCATTCCTCTTCCCCACACCCCTCCCCCTCTCCTCTCTGCAACTCCCCTCAACCACTCTGCTCCCCCAATCCCTGCCTCAAATCCCCTACCCCACTCGACTACCCCACTCGACTACCCCACTCGACTACCCCACTCGACAACCCCACTCGACTACCCCACTCCCCTCCCCAACACTCCTCCCCCACTTCCCTCACCAACTCCCATACTCCACTCCCCTCTTCCACTCCAGTCCCCAACTCCCTCCCCCACTCCACTCCCTCTCTCCCGTCCCTCACTCCAGTGCCTAACTCCCCACCCACACACCCTTCCTCAACTCCCTTCCTCAACTCCCCTCCTCAACTCCCCAACTCCCCTCCCCAACTCCCCTCCCCAACTCCCCTCCACAACACCCCTCCCTCACTCCCCTACCCCAACTCCCCTCCCCAACTCCTTTCCCTCACTCCCCTACACCATTCCCCTCCACGACTCCCCTCCCCCACGCCCCTCCCCCACGCCCCTCCCCCACTCCAGTCCCCAACTCCCCTCCCCCACTCACCTCCCCAACTCCCCGTCCGCAATCAACTCCCCCACTCCCCTCCGCACTCCAGTCCCCAACTCCCCTTCCCCACCCCCACCCCCCATGTCCCTCCCCAAAGTCCCCTCCGCAACTACGTTCCCCGACTCCCCCCACTGCCCTCCCCATTCCTCTTCCCCACACCCCCTCCCCCTCTCCTCTCTGCAACTCCCCTCAACCACTCTGCTCCCCCAATCCCTGCCTCAACTCCCCTACCCCACTCGACTACCCCACTCGACTACCCCACTCGACAACCCCACTCGACTACCCCACTCCCCTCCCCAACACTCCTCTCCCACTTCCCTCACCAACTCCCATACTCCACTCCCCTCTTCCACTCCAGTCCCCAACTCCCTCCCCCACTCCACTCCCTCTCTCCCCTCCCTCACTCCAGTGCCTAACTCCCCACCCACACTCCCTTCCTCAACTCCCCTCCCCAACTCCCCTCCCCAACTCCCCTCCCCAACACCCCTCCCTCACTCCCCTACCCCAACTCCCCCCCCAACTCCTTTCCCTCACTCCCCTACACCATTCCCCTCCACGACTCCCCAACCCCACGCCCCTCCCCCACGCCCCTCCCCCACGCCCCTCCCCCACTCCGCTGCCCCACTCCGCTCCCCCACCCACCTCCCCCACTCCCCTCCCACACTAACCTTCCCCTCTCCCATGCCCCTCTCCCATGCCCCTCTCCCCCGCCCCTCTCCCCACCCCACTCCACCCCCCACTCCACCACCACTCCCCCATCCCACACCCCCCACTCCCCTATCCCACTCCCCTATCCCACTCCCCTACCCCACACCCCAACCCCACACCCCAACCCCACACCCCAACCCCACACCCCTACACCACTCCCCTACCCCACTCCCTTCCGCCACTCCAACACCCCTCTCCCCTCACCAACACCCCTCCCCAACTCCCCTCCCCCACTCCCCACTCCCCTCCCCCGCTCCCCCTCCCCCGCTCCCCACCCCCCGCCCCCCTTCCCCGCCCCTTTACCCCGTCCCCCCCACCCCGCGCCCACCTACCCCCGCACCCCCCTACCCAGCGCCCCCCTACAACGCGCCCCCCTACCACGCGCACCCCTACCACGCGCCCCCTACCCCCGCACCCTTGCACCACAAACTCCCTTCCCCCACTCCCTTCCCCCACTCCCCTCCCCCACTCCCCTCCCCCACTCCCCTCCCCACTCCCCTCCCCCACTCCCCTATCCCACTCCCCTATCCCACTCCCCTATCCCACTCCCCTATCCCACTCCCCACCCCGACTCCCCACCCCACTCCCCTCCCCGACTCCCCTACCCCACTTCCCTCCCCAACTCCCCTCCCCTCCATCTCCTCACTGCCCTCCCCTATCCAACTCCCTGACACCACGCTGCACCCCCACTCCCCATCTCCACTCCCCGACCCTCTATCCCAACCCATTCCCCTCCACCACTCCCCTCCCCCACTCCCCTCCCCCATTCCACTACCTCAATCCCCTCCCCATAACCCTACCTCACTCCCCTCCCCCACGCCCCTCCCCCACGCCCCAGCCCCACTCCGCTCCCCCTCCCCCTCCCCCTCCCCCACCTCCTCCCCACCCCCTCCCAAACTCACCTCCCCCACTCCCCTCCCACACTAACCTACCCTCTCCCCTGCCCCTCTCCCCCGCCCCTCTCCCCTGCCCCTCTCCCCCGCCCCTCTCCCCCGCCCCTCTCCCCGCCCCTCTCCCCACCCCACTCCACACCCCACTCCACCCCCCACTCCCCCATCCCTCACCCCCCACTCCCCTATCCCACTCCCCTATCCCACTCCCCTACCCCACTCCCCTAACCCACTCCCCTAACCCACTCCCCTACCCCACACCCCAACCCCACACCCCAACCCCACACCCCTACCCCACTCCACTACACCATTCCCCTACCCCACTCCCTTCCACCACTCCAACACCCCACTCCCCTCCCCAACACACCTCCCCCACGTCCCTCCCCCACGCCCCTCCCCCACTCCCCTATTTCACCCCTATCCCACTCCCCTATCCCACTCCCCTATCCCACTCCACTCCCCTCCCCGACTCCACTCCCCTCCCCGACTCCACTCCCCTCCCCGACTCCACTCCCCTCCCCGACTCCACTCCCCTCCCCGACTCCCCTACCCCACTTCCTTTCCAACTCCCCTCCCCAACTCCCCTCCCCTCCATCTCCTCACTGCCCTCCCCTACCCAACTCCCTGACACAACTCTGCACCCCCACTCCCCATCTCCACTCCCCATCTCTACTCCCCATATCTACTCCCCTACCCCACTACCCCACCCCACACACGTCCTCCACTCCACTCCTCCACTCCCCTCCCCAACTCCCCTCCCCAACTCCCCTCCCCAACTCCCCTCCCCCACTCCCCTCCCCCACTCCCCTCCCCCACTCCCCTCCCCCACTCCCCTCCCCCACTCCCCTCCCCCACTCCCCTCCCCCACTCCCCTCCCCCACTCCCCTCCCCCACTCTCCTCCCCCACTCCCCTCCCCCACTCCCATACCCCACCCCCCTCCCCCACTCCACTACCCCACACCCCTACCCCACTCCGCTTACCTCCACCTCCTCAGTGCCCTACTCTACCACACACCCCTGCCCCACTCCCCTCCCCCACTCACATACTCTCCACCTTCTCACTGCACTCCAGTACCCAAAACCCCTACCCCACTTACCTCACCCACTCCCCTCCCTCTCTCCCCTTCCCTCCACCTCCTCACTGCGCTCCACTACCCAACTCCCCTACCCAACTCCCCTGTCCCACTCCCCTGCCCCACTCCCCTAAATCACACACCTCCACCACTCCACTCCCCCTCTTCCCTTCCCTCCACATCCTCACTGCGCACCCCGACTCCACACCGCTATCCTACTCTACATCCCACTCCCCTACCCCACTCCCTAACTCACTTCCCTCCCCCACTCACCTCCCCTACACCCCTTCTCCTCCTCACTGCCCTCCCCTCCCCAACTCCCTACGGCACTGCCCTCCCCCACTCCCTAGGCCACTCCCCTTCATTCCACCTCATCACTGCCCTCCACCACCGCACTCCCCTTCCCCACTGCCATACCTCAATCCAATCCCCCACTCCCCTATCCCACTCCCCTACCCCACTCCCCTAAACCCACTCCCCGAAACCCACTCCCCGAAACCCACTCCCCGAAACCCACTCCCCGAAACCCACTCCCCGAAACCCACTCCCCTAACCCACTCCCCTACCTCACTCCCCTCCCCCACTCACTTAATACACACCCCTCCCCAACTCCCCTCCCCAACTTTCCTCACCTACTCCCCACACCAACTCCCATACCCCACTACACTCCCCAACTCCCTCCGCAACTCCCATCCAAAACACCCCTCCCTCACTCCCCGACCCCAACTCCCCTCCCCAACTCCTTTCCCTCACTCCCCTGCACCATTACCCTCCCCCACTCCCCTCCCCCACTCCCCTCCCCCACTCCGCTCCCCCACTCCCCTACCCCACTCCCCTCCCCCACTCCCCTCCCCCACTCCCCTACCGAACCCCACTCGCTAACTCCCCTCCCCAATCCACTCCCCCCGCTCCCCTCCCACACTCACCTCTAACAACTCCCCTCCCCCCACTCCCCTGACGACCTCCCCGACCTCGCCCTCCTCCCCACTCCCCTCCCCTAAATCTCAACCAATCCCCACTCCCTTCCCCCACTCCCCACCGCCAATCCCCTCCACTACTACCCTCCCCAACTCCCCCCCCACTCCCCAACTCACACCCCTCCCCCTCCTCCCCTCACTCCCCTACCCCACTCCCATACCCCACCCCCCTCCCCCACTCCCCTCCCCCACTCCCGCATTCCCCTCTCACACTAACCTACCCCACTCCACTGCCCCACACCCCTACTCAACTCCGCTTACCTCCACCTCCTCAGTGCCCTAATTCTACCACACTGCCCTGCCCCACTCCCCTGCCCCACTCCCCTGCCCCACTCCCCTGCCCCACTCCCCTCCCCCACTCCCCTCCCCCACTCCCCTCCCCCACTCCACTTCCCTACACCCCTACCCCACTCCGCTTACCTCCACCTCCTCAGTGCCCTACTCTACCACACTCCCCTGCCCCACTCCGCTCCCCCACTCCCCTGCCCCACTCACATACTCTCCACCTTCTCACTGCACTCCAGTACCCAACACCCCTAATGCACTTACCTCACCCACTCCCCTCCCTCTCTCCCCTTCCCTCCACCTCCTCACTGCGCTCCCCTACCCAACTCCCCTACCCAACTCCCCTACCCAACTCCCCTACCCAACTCCCCTGTCCCACTCCCCTGCCCCACTCCCCTAAATCACACACCTCCACCACTCCACTCCCCCTCTTCCCTTCCCTCCACATCCTCACTGCGCACCCCGACTCCACACCGCTATCCTACTCTGCATCCCACTCCCCTACCCCACTCCCCTAACTCACTTCCCTCCCCCACTCACCTCCCCTACACCCCTTCTCCTCCTCACTGCCCTCACCTCCCCAACTCCCCTACGGCACTGCCCTCCCCAACTCCCCTACGGCACTGCCCTCCCCTTCATTCCACCTCATCACTGCCCTCCACCACCCCACTCCCCTTCCCCACTGCCATTCCTCAATCCAATCCCCCACTCCCCTACCCCACTCCCCTACCCCACTCCCCTAAACCCACTCCCCTAAACCCACTCCGCTAAACCCACTCCCCTAAACCCACTCCCCGAAACCCACTCCCCTAACCCACTCCCCTCCCCCACTCACTTAATACACACCCCTCCCCAACTCCCCTCCCCAACTCCCCTCCGCAACTCCCCTCCGCAACTCCCATCCACAACACCCCTCCCTCACTCCCCTACCCCTACTCCCCTCCCCAACTTCTTTCCCTCACTCCCCTCCCCCACTCCCCTCCCCCACTCCCCTCCCCCACTCCCCTCCCCCACTCCCCTCCCCCACTCCCCTACCGAACCCCACTCGCTAACTCCCCTCCCCAATCCACTCCCCCCGCCCCCCTCCCACACTCACCTCTAACAACTCCCCTCCCCCACTCCCCTGACGACTTCCCCGACCTCGCCCTCCTCCCCCACTCCCCTCCCCCACTCCCCTCCCCCACTCCCCTCCCCCACTCCCCTAAATCACAACCAATCCCCACTCCCTTCCCCCACTCCCCACCGCCAATCCCCTCCACTACTACCCTCCCCAACTCCCCCCCCACTCCCCAACCCACTCCCCTCCCCCTCCTCTCTGTAACTCCCCTCACTCCCCCACCCCACTCCCCGACCCCACTCCCCGACCCCACTCCCCGACCCCACTCCCCGACCCCACTACCCTCCATCACATCCCTCCCTCACATGCCTCCCCCACTCCCCTAACCCAAACCCCGACCCCACCTCCTCCCCAACTACCCTCCCTCACTCCCCTCCCCCACTCCCCTCCCCCACTCCCCTCCCACACTCCCCTTCCCCACTCCCCTCCCCCACTCCCCTCCCACACTCCCCTCCCCTCCCCTGCACCACCTCTCTCCCCTCCCCTCCCCCACTCCACTTCCCTGCACCTCCACACTGCCCTCCGCTACCACACTCCCATCCCCCACTACCCTCCCCCACTCACCTACCGCACTACCCTACCCCACTCCGCTCCCCAACTCTCCTACCCCACACCCCTCCCCCACTCCCCTTCCCTCAACCTCCTCACTGCGCACCCCTACCCCACCCCCCTAAATCACTCCCCTCCCCAACTCCACTACCCCATTCCCCTTCCCCATTCCCATACCCCTCCCCTCCCCCACTCCCCTCCCCGCCACTCCCGTCCACCTCTCCGCTTCCCAGCACCTCTTCACTGCGCTCCCTGACCACACTCCCTTCAGCACTCCCCTTCCGCACTCCCCTTCCCCACTCCCCTCCCCCACTCCCCTCCCCCACTCCCCTCCCCCACTCCCCACCCCCACTCCCCACCCCCACTCCCCACCCCCACTCCGCACCCCCACTCCCCACCCCCACTCTGCTCCCCGACTCCCCAACACCAATCCCCGACACCACTCCCCTTCCCCACTCTGCTCCCCCATTCCACTACCTCAATCCCCTCCCCATAACCCTACCTCACTCCCCTCCCCCACGCCCCTCCCCCACTCCCCTTCCCTCCACCTCCTCACTGCGCACCCCTTCCCCAACTCCCCTCTCCAACTCCCCTCCCCAACTCCCCTCCCCAACTCCACTACCCCATTCCCCTCCCCCCCACTCCCGGCCACCTCTCCGCTTCCCAGCACCTCTTCACTGCCCTCCCTGACCACACACCCTTCCCCACTCCCCTTCCCCACTCCCCGACACCACATCCGTAACCCACTCCCCTACCCAACTACTGCTCCCCAACTCACCGACCCCAATGCCCTCCCCCACTCCCCTTCTCTTCGACCCCAATGCCCTCCCCCACTCCCCTTCTCTTCACCTCCTCACTGCACTCCCCTCCCCTCCCCTCCCCCACTCCCCTACTCCCCTTCCTTCTGTTCCTCACTGCCCTCCCCTACTCAGCTCCGCTACGCCACCGCCACTCTCCCTCCCCACGTCACTCCGCTTCCCTCCACCTCCTCACTGCCCTCCCCTACCCCACACCCGCACTCCACTCCCCTCCTCCACTGCCCTACCTCACTCCACTCCCCCAGTTACCGCCTCCCATACCCTACCCCACTCCCCTCCCCCACTCCCTTCCCCCATTCCACTACCTCAATCCTCTCCGCCATACATCTACCTCACTCCCGCACCTCACTCCCCTACCCCGCTCACCTACCCCGCTCACCTCCCCCACTCCCCTCCCCTGCTCCCCTACCCCGCTCACCTACCCCGCTGCCCTACCCCACTCCCCTACCCCGCTCACTTAACCCTCACCCCTCCCCGACTCCCCTTCCCGCCAAATCCTCACTGCCCTCCCCTACCCCACTCCCCTGCCTGACTCCCCTTTCCCACTCCCCTGCCTGACTCCCCTTTCCTCCACCTCCTCACTGCGCTCCCCTCCCCCGCTCCCCTCCCCCGCTCCCCTCCCCCGCTCCCTCCCCGATCCCCTCCCCCCGATCCCCTCCCCCCTACCCCGCCCCTTTACCCCGCCCCCTACCACGCCCCCCTACCCCGCTGCTCCTACCCCGCTCCTCCTGCCCCGCTCCTCCGACCCCGCGCCCCCCTGCCCCGCGCCCCCCTGCCCCGCGCCCCCTACCCCGCGCCCCCTACCCCGCTCCCCCTACCCCGCTCCCTTACACCACTCCAACTCCCCAACTCCCCTACCCCTCACCCCACTCCCTTCCCCCACTCCCCTCCCCCACTCCCCTCCCCCACTCCCCTCCCCCACTCCCCTCCCCAACTCCACTCCCACACTCCCCTACCCCACTTCCCTCTCCAACTCCCCTACCCCACATCCCTCTCCAACTCCCCTCCCCTCCATCTCCTCACTGCCCTCCCCTATCCAACTCCCTGACACCACTCTGAACCCCCACTCCCCATCTCCACTCCCCGACCCTCTATCCCAACCCACTCCCCTCCTCCACTCCACGACCTCAATCCCCTCCCCCATAACCCTACCTCACTCCCCGCCCCCACGCCCCTCCCCCACGCCCCTCCCCCACGCCCCTCCCCCACTCCCCTCCACCACTCCCCTCCACCACTCCCCTCCACCACTCCCCTCCACCACTCCCCTCCCCTACCCCCGCTCCCCCACCCCCGCTCCCCCACTCCCGCTCCCCCACTCACCTCCCCCACTCACCTCCCCCACTCACCTCCTCCACTCACCTCCCCACTCCCCTCCCACACTAACCTGCCCCTCTCCCCCGCCCCTCTCCCACTCCCCTCTCCCCCGCCCCTCTCCCCCGCCCCACTCCCCCGCCCCACTCCCCCGCCCCACTCCCCCGCCCCACTCCCCCCGCCACTCCCCCATCCCACACCCCCCTATCCCACCCCCCTATCCCACCCCCCTATCCCACCCCCCTATCCCACCCCCCTATCCCACTCCCCTATCCCACTCCCCTATCCCACTCCCCTATCCCACTCCCCTATCCCACTCCCCTATCCCACTCCCTTATCCCACTCCCTTATCCCACTCCCCTATCCCACTCCCCTATCCCACTCCCCTATCCCACTCCCCTATCCCACTCCCTTATCCCACTCCCTTATCCCACTCCCCTACCCCACTCCCCTACCCCACTCCCCTACCCCACTCCCCTACCCCACTCCCCTACCCCACTCCCCAACCCCACTCCCCTACCCCAACCCCACTCCCCTACCTAATTCCCATACCCCATTCCCATACCCCACTCCCTTCCACCACTCCAACACCCCACTCACCTCCCCAACTCACCTCCCCCTCACCCCTCCCCCTCACCCCTCCCCCACTCCCCTCCCCCACTCCCCTCCCACACACCCCTCCCCCACTCCCCTATCCCACTCCCCTCCCCTCCCCGACTCCACTCCCCTCCCCGACTCCACTCCCCTCCCCAACTCCTCTCCCCTCAATCTCCTCACTGCCCTCCCCTACCCAACTCACTGACACCACTCTGCACCCCCATCTCCACTCCCCTACCCCACTACCCCAACCCACTCACCTCCTCCACTCCCCTCCCCAACTCCCTGTCCCCTCTCCCTGACCCCTCTCCCTGACCCCTCTCCCTGACCCCTCTCCCTGACCCCTCTCCCTGACCCCTCTCCCCGTCCCCTCTCCCCGTCCCCTCTCCCCGTCCCCTCTCCCCGTCTCCTCTCCCCGTCCCCTCTCCCCGTCCCCTCTCCCCGTCCGCTCTCCCCGTCCCCTCTCACCGTCCCCTCTCACCGTCCCCTCTCCCCGTCCCCACTCCCCGTCCCCACTCCCCGTCCCCACTCCCCGTCCCCAATCCCCGTCCCCACTCCCCGTCCCCACTCCCCGTCCCCTCTCCCCGTCCCCTCTCCCCGTCCCCTCTCCCCGACCCCTCTCCCCGTCCACACCCCCCGTCCCCACCCCCCGTCCCCACTCCCCGTCCCCACTCCCCGTCCCCACTCCCCGTCCCCACTCCCCGTCCCCACTCCCCGTCGTCACTCCCCGTCCCCACTCCCCGTCCCCACTCCCCGTCCATACTCCCCGTCCCCTCTCACCGTCCCCTCTCACCGTCCCCGCTCACCGTCCCCGCTCACCGTCCCCGCTCACCGTCCCCTCTCACCGTCCCCTCTCACCGTCCCCTCTCTCCGTCCCCTCTCTCCGTCCCCTCTCTCCGTCCCCGCACACCGTCCCCGCTCCCCGTCCCCGCTCACCTTCCCCACTCAGACTCCCCACTCCCCTTCCCCACTCCCCTTCCCCACTCCCCTTCCCCACTCCCCTTCCCCACTCCCCTTCCCCACTCCCCGTCCCCACTCCCCTTCCCCACTCCCCTTCCCCACTCCCCGTCCCCACTCCCCGTCCCCACTCCCCGTCCCCACTCCCCGTCCCCACTCCCCGTCCCCACTCCCCGTCCCCACTCCCCGTCCCCACTCACCGTCCCCACTCACCGTCCCCACTCACCGTCCCCACTCACCGTCCCCACTCACCGTCCCCACTCCCCGTCCCCACTCCCCGTCCCCACTCCCCGTCCCCTCTCCCCGTCCCCACTCCCCGTCCCCACTCCCCGTCCCCACTCCCCGTCCCCAATCCCCGTCCCCTCTCCCCGTCCCCTCTCCCCGTCCCCTCACACAGTCCCCACTCCCCGTCCCCACTCCCCGTCCCCACTCCCCGTCCCCACTCCCCGTCCCCACTCCCCGTCCCCACTCCCCGTCCCCTCTCCCCGTCCCCACTCCCCGTCCCCTCTCCCCGTCCCCACTCCCCGTCCCCTCTCACCGTCCCCTCTCACCGTCCCCTCTCACGGTCCCCTCTCCCCGTCCCCTCTCCCCGTCCCCTCTCCTCCTCCCCTCACACAGTCCCCGCTCACCGTCCCCTCTCACCGTCCCCTCTCACCGTCCCCTCTCACCGTCCCCGCTCCCCGTCCCCGCTCCTCGCTCCACGCTCCCCGCTCCCCGTCCCCACTCCCCGTCCCCACTCCCCGTCCCCACTCCCCGTCCCCACTCCCCGTCCCCACTCCTCGTCCCCACACCCCGTCCTCACTCTCCGTCCCCACTCTACGTCCCCACTCACTGGAACCACTCACCGTCCCCACTCACCGTCCCCACTCACCGTCCCCACTCTCCGTCCCCACTCTCCGTCCCCACTCTCCGTCCCCACTCTCCGTCCCCACTCTCGGTCCCCTCTCACCGTCCCCACTCCCCGTCCCCACTCCCCGTCCCCACTCTCCGTCCCCACTCCCCGTAGCTACTCACCGTCCGTCCCCACTCTCCGACCCCACTCACCGTAGCCACCCACCGTAGCCACTCACCGTAGCCACTCACCGTCCCCTCTCTCCGTCCCCTCTCTCCGTCCCGTCTCACCGTCCCCTCTCACCGTCCCCTCTCACCGTCCCCTCTCACCGTTCCGACTCCCCGTCCCCTCTCCCCGTCCCCACTCACCGTCCCCACTACCCGTCCCCTCTCCCCGTCCCCACTCCCCGTCCCCAATCCCCGTCCCCTCTCCCCGTCCCCTCTCACCATCCCCACTCCCCGTCCCCTCTCACCGTCCCCACTCCCCGTCCCCTCACACCGTCCCCGCTCCCCGTCCCCGCTCCCCGTCCCCGCTCCCCGTCCCCGCTCCCCGTCCCCGCTCCCCGCTCCCCGTCCCCGCACCCCGTCCCCGCACCCCGTCCCCGCACCCCGTCCCCGCTCCCCGTCCCCGCTCCCCGTCCCCGCTCCCCGTCCCCGCTCCCCGTCCCCGCTCCCCGTCCACTGTCCCCACTCACCGTCCCCACTTATCGTCCCCACTCCCCACTCCCCGTCCCCACTCCCCGTCCCCACTCCCCGTCCCCACTCCCCGTCCCCACTCCCCGTCCCCACTCCCCGTCCCCACTCAATGTAGCCACTCCCGGTCCCCACTGCTCGTCCCCACTCACCGTCCCCACTCACCGTCCCCACTCACCGTCCCCACACTCCGTCCCCTCTCATGGTCCCCACTCCCCGTCGTCACTCCCCGTCGTCACTCCCCGTCGTCACTCCCCGTCCCCACTCCCCGTCCATACTCACCGTCCCCTCTCACCGTCCCCTCTCACCGTCCCCTCTCACCGTCCCCTCTCTCCGTCCCCTCTCTCCGTCCCCTCTCTCCGTCCCCGCTCACCGTCCCCGCTCCCCGTCCCCGCTCACCTTCCCCACTCAGACTCCCCACTCCCCTTCCCCACACCCCTTCCCCACTCCCCTTCCCCACTCCCCTTCCCCACTCCCCTTCCCCACTCCCCTTCCCCACTCCCCTTCCCCACTCCCCTTCCCCACTCCCCTTCCCCACTCCCCGTCCCCACTCCCCGTCCCCACTCCCCGTCCCCACTCACCGTCCCCACTCACCGTCCCCACTCACCGTCCCCACTCACCGTCCCCACTCACCGTCCCCACTCCCCGTCCCCTCTCCCCGTCCCCACTCCCCGTCCCCACTCCCCGTCCCCACTCCCCGTCCCCACCCCCCGTCCCCACTCCCCGTCCCCTCTCCCCGTCCCCTCTCACCGTCCCCTCTCACCGTCCCCTCTCACCGTCCCCTCTCACCGTCCCCTCTCCCCGTCCCCTCTCCCCATCCGCTCACCGTCCCCTCTCACCGTCCCCTCTCACCGTCCCCTCTCACCGTCCCCGCTCCCCGTCCCCGCTCCCCGCTCCCCGCTCCCCGCTCGTCGCTCCCCGTCCCCACTCCCCGTCCCCACTCCCCGTCCCCACTCCCCGTCCCCACTCCCCGTCCCCACTCCCCGTCCCCACACCCCGTCCTCACTCTCCGTCCCCACTCTCCGTCCCCACTCACTGGAACCACTCACCGTCCCCACTCTCCGTCCCCACTCTCCGTCCCCACTCTCGGTCCCCTCTCACCGTCCCCACTCCCCGTCCCCACTCCCCGTAGCTACTCACCGTCCGTTCCCACTCTCCGACCCCACTCACCGTAGCCACTCACCGTAGCCACTCACCGTCCCCTCTCTCCGTCCCCTCTCTCCGTCCCCTCTCACCGTCCCCTCTCACCGTCCCCTCTCACCGTCCCCTCTCACCGTTCCCACTCCCCGTCCCCTCTCCCCGTCCCCACTCACCGTCCCCACTACCCGTCCCCTCTCCCCGTCCCCTCTCCCCGTCCCCACTCCCCGTCCCCAATCCCCGTCCCCAATCCCCGTCCCCTCTCACCGTCCCCTCTCCCCGTCCCCTCTCACCGTCCCCACTCCCCGTCCCCTCTCACCGTCCCCGCTCCCCGTCCCCGTCCCCGCTCCCCGTCCCCGCTCCCCGTCCCCTCTCCCCGTCCCCTCTCCCCGTCCCCACTCCCCGTCCCCAATCCCCGTCCCCAATCCCCGTCCCCTCTCACCGTCCCCTCTCACCGTCCCCACTCCCCGTCCCCTCTCCCCGTCCCCTCTCCCCGTCCCCACTCCCCGTCCCCAATCCCCGTCCCCTCTCCCCGTCCCCTTTCCCCGTCCCCACTCCCCGTCCCCTCTCACCGTCCCCGCTCCCCGTCCCCGCTCCCCGTCCCCGCTCCCCGTCCCCGTCCCCGCTCCCCGTCCCCGCTCCCCGTCCCCGCTCCCCGTCCCCGCTCCCCGTCCCTGCTCCCCGTCCCCGCTCACCGTCCCCGCTCACCGTCCCCGCTCACCGTCCACACTCACCGTCCCCACTCACCGTCCCCACTTATCGTCCCCGTTTATCGTCCCCGTTTATCGTCCCCACTCCCCACTCCCTGTCCCCACTCCCCGTCCCCACTCCCCGTCCCCACTCCCCGTCCCCGCTCCCCATCCCCGCTCACCTTCCCCACTCAGACTCCCCACTCCCCTTCCCCACTCCCCTTCCCCACTCCCCTTCCCCACTCCCCTTCCCCACTCCCCGTCCCCACTCCCCGTCCCCACTCCCCGTCCCCACACCCCGTCCCCACTCCCCGTCCCCACTCCCCGTCCCCACTCACCGTCCCCACTCACCGTCCCCACTCACCGTCCCCACTCACCGTCCCCACTCCCCGTCCCCTCTCCCCGTCCCCTCTCCCCGTCCCCACTCCCCGTCCCCACTCCCCGTCCCCACTCCCCGTCCCCTCTCCCCGTCCCCTCTCCCCGTCCCCTCTCCCCGTCCCCTCTCCCCGTCCCCTCTCCCCGTCCCCTCTCCCCGTCCCCTCTCCCCGTCCCCACTCCCCGTCCCCACTCCCCGTCCCCTCTCACCGTCCCCTCTCACCGTCCCCTCTCCCCATCCGCTCACCGTCCCCTCTCACCGTCCCCTCTCACCGTCCCCTCTCACCGTCCCCGCTCCCCGTCCCCACTCCCCGTCCCCACTCCCCGTCCCCACTCCCCGTCCCCACTCCCCGTCCCCTCTCCCCGTCCCCTCTCCCCGTCCCCTCTCACCGTCCCCTCTCACCGTCCCCTCTCACCGTCCCCTCTCCCCATCCGCTCACCGTCCCCTCTCACCGTCCCCTCTCACCGTCCTCGCTCCCCGTCCCCGCTCCCCGCTCCCCGTCCCCACTCCCCGTCCCCACTCCCCGTCCCCACTCCCCGTCCCCACTCCCCGTCCCCACTCCCCGTCCCCACTCCCCGTCCCCACTCCCCGTCCCCACACCCCGTCCTCACTCTCCGTCCCCACTCTCCGTTCCCACTCACTGGAACCACTCACCGTCCCCACTCACCGTCCCCACTCTCCGTCCCCACTCTCGGTCCCCTCTCACCGTCCCCACTCCCCGTCCCCACTCCCCGTAGCTACTCACCGTCCGTTCCCACTCACCGTAGCCACTCACCGTAGCCACTCACCGTAGCCACTCACCGTAGCCACTCACCGTCCCCTCTCTCCGTCCCCTCTCTCCGTCCCCTCTCTCCGTCCCCTCTCTCCGTCCCCTCTCTCCGTCCCGTCTCACCGTCCCCTCTCACCGTCCCCTCTCACCGTCCCCTCTCACCGTCCCCTCTCACCGTCCCCACTCCCCGTCCCCTCTCCCCGTCCCCACTCACCGTCCCCACTACCCGTCCCCTCTCCCCGTCCCCTCTCCCCGTCCCCACTCCCCGTCCCCAATCCCCGTCCCCTCTCACCGTCCCCACTCCCCGTCCCCTCTCACCGTCCCCGCTCCCCGTCCCCGCTCCCCGTCCCCGTCCCCGCTCCCCGTCCCCGCTCCCCGTCCCCGCTCCCCGTCCCCGCTCCCCGTCCCCTCTCACCGTCCCCTCTCACCGTCCCCTCTCACCGTCCCCTCTCACCGTTCCCACTCCCCGTCCCCTCTCCCCGTCCCCTCTCCCCGTCCCCACTCCCCGTCCCCTCTCCCCGTCCCCTCTCCCCGTCCCCTCTCACCGTCCCCGCACCCCGTCCCCGCTCCCCGTCCCCGTCCCCGCTCCCCGTCCCCGCTCCCCGTCCCCGCTCCCCGTCCCCGCTCCCCGTCCCCGCTCCCCGTCCCCGCTCACCGTCCCCACTCACCGTCCACACTCACCGTCCCCGCTCACCGTCCCCGCTCACCGTCCCCGCTCACCGTCCCCGCTCCCCGTCCCCGCTCACCTTCCCCACTCAGACTCCCCACTCCCCTTCCCCACTCCCCTTCCCCACTCCCCGTCCCCACTCCCCGTCCCCACTCCCCGTCCCCACTCCCCGTCCCCACTCCCCGTCCCCACTCCCCGTCCCCACTCACCGTCCCCACTCACCGTCCCCTCTCCCCGTCCCCTCTCCCCGTCCCCTCTCCCCGTCCCCACTCCCCGTCCCCACTCCCCGTCCCCACTCCCCGTCCCCTCTCCCCGTCCCCTCTCCCCGTCCCCTCTCCCCGTCCCCACTCCCCGTCCCCACTCCCCGTCCCCACTCCCCGTCCCCACTACCCGTCCCCACTCCCCGTCCCCACTCCCCGTCCCCTCTCCCCGTCCCCTCTCACCGTCCCCTCTCACAGTCCCCTCTCACCGTCCCCTCTCACCGTCCCCTCTCCCCGTCCCCGTCCCCGCTCCCCGTCCACGCTCCCCGTCCCCGCTCCCCGTCCCCGCTCACCTTCCCCACTCAGACTCCCCACTCCCCTTCCCCACTCCCCTTCCCCACTCCCCTTCCCCACTCCCCTTCCCCACTCCCCTTCCCCACTCCCCTTCCCCACTCCCCGTCCCCACTCCCCGTCCCCACTCACCGTCCCCACTCACCGTCCCCACTCACCGTCCCCACTCACCGTCCCCACTCACCGTCCCCTCTCCCCGTCCCCTCTCCCCGTCCCCACTCCCCGTCCCCACTCCCCGTCCCCACTCCCCGTCCCCACTCCCCGTCCCCTCTCCCCGTCCCCTCTCCCCGTCCCCTCTCCCCGTCCCCTCTCCCCGTCCCCACTCCCCGTCCCCACACCCCGTCCCCACTCCCCGTCCCCACTCCCCGTCCCCACTCCCCGTCCCCTCTCCCCGTCCCCTCTCACCGTCCCCTCTCACCGTCCCCTCTCACCGTCCCCTCTCACCGTCCCCTCTCACCGTCCCCTCTCCCCATCCGCTCACCGTCCCCTCTCACCGTCCCCTCTCACCGTCCCCTCTCACCGTCCCCTCTCACCGTCCCCTCTCCCCGTCCCCGTCCCCGCTCCCCGTCCCCGCTCCCCGTCCCCGCTCCCCGTCCCCGCTCACCTTCCCCACTCAGACTCCCCACTCCCCTTCCCCACTCCCCTTCCCCACTCCCCTTCCCCACTCCCCTTCCCCACTCCCCTTCCCCACTCCCCTTCCCCACTCCCCGTCCCCACTCCCCGTCCCCACTCCCCGTCCCCATTCACCGTCCCCACTCACCGTCCCCACTCACCGTCCCCACTCACCGTCCCCTCTCCCCGTCCCCACTCCCCGTCCCCACTCCCCGTCCCCACTCCCCGTCCCCTCTCCCCGTCCCCTCTCCCCGTCCCCACTCCCCGTCCCCACTCCCCGTCCCCACTCCCCGTCCCCACTCCCCGTCCCCACTCCCCGTCCCCACTCCCCGTCCCCTCTCCCCGTCCCCTCTCACCGTCCCCTCTCACCGTCCCCTCTCACCGTCCCCTCTCACCGTCCCCTCTCCCCATCCGCTCACCGTCCCCTCTCACCGTCCCCTCTCACCGTCCCCTCTCACCGTCCCCACTCCCCGTCCCCACTCCCCGTCCCCACTCCCCGTCCCCACACCCCGTCCTCACTCTCCGTCCCCACTCTCCGTCCCCACTCACTGGAACCACTCACCGTCCCCACTCACCGTCCCCTCTCTCCGTCCCCTCTCTCCGTCCCGTCTCACCGTCCCCTCTCACTGTCCCCTCTCACCGTCCCCTCTCACCGTCCCCTCTCACCGTCCCCTCTCACCGTCCCCTCTCACCGTCCCCTCTCCCCGTCCCCACTCCCCGTCCCCTCTCCCCGTCCCCACTCACCGTCCCCACTACCCGTCCCCTCTCCCCGTCCCCTCTCCCCGTCCCCACTCACTGTCCCCAATCCCCGTCCCCTCTCACCGTCCCCTCTCCCCGTCCCCTCTCCCCGTCCCCTCTCACCGTCCCCACTCCCCGTCCCCTCTCACTGTCCCCGCTCCCCGTCCCCGCTCCCCGTCCCCGTCCCCGCTCCCCGTCCCCTCTCACCGTCCCCTCTCACCGTCCCCTCTCACCGTCCCCTCTCACCGTCCCCTCTCACCGTCCCCACTCCCCGTCCCCTCTCCCCGTCCCCTCTCCCCGTCCCCTCTCCCCGTCCCCTCTCCCCGTCCCCACTCCCCGTCCCCTCTCACCGTCCCCGCTCCCCGTCCCCGCTCCCCGTCCCCGCTCCCCGTCCCCGTCCCCGCTCCCCGTCCCCGCTCCCCGTCCCCGCTCCCCGTCCCCGCTCCCCGTCCCCGCTCACCGTCCCCACTCACCGTCCCCACTCACCGTCCCCACTCACCGTCCCCACTCACCGTCCCCACTCATCGTCCCCGTTTATCGTCCCCGTTTATCGTCCCCACTCCCGACTCCCCGTCCCCGCTCCCCGTCCCCGCTCCCCGTCCCCGCTCCCCGTCCCCGCTCCCCGTCCCCGCTCCCCGTCCCCGCTCCCCGTCCCCGCTCCCCGTCCCCGCTCACCTTCCCCACTCAGACTCCCCACTCCCCTTCCCCACTCCCCTTCCCCAGTCCCCTTCCCCACTCCCCGTCCCCACTCCCCGTCCCCACTCCCCGTCCCCACTCACCGTCCCCACTCACCGTCCCCACTCACCGTCCCCACTCACCGTCCCCACTCACCGTCCCCACTCACCGTCCCCACTCACCGTCCCCTCTCCCCGTCCCCTCTCCCCGTCCCCTCTCCCCGTCCCCTCTCCCCGTCCCCTCTCCCCGTCCCCTCTCCCCGTCCCCTCTCCCCGTCCCCTCTCCCCGTCCCCACTCCCCGTCCCCACTCCCCGTCCCCACTCCCCGTCCCCACTCCCCGTCCCCACTCCCCGTCCCCACTCCCCGTCCCCACTCCCCGTCCCCTCTCCCCGTCCCCACTCCCCGTCCCCAGTCCCCGTCCCCAATCCCCGTCCCCTCTCACCGTCCCCTCTCCCCGTCCCCTCTCACCGTCCCCACTCCCCGTCCCCTCTCACCGTCCCCTCTCACCGTCCCCGCTCCCCGTCCCCGCTCGCCGTCCCCGTCCCCGCTCCCCGTCCCCGCTCCCCGTCCCCGCTCCCCGTCCCCTCTCACCGTCCCCTCTCCCCGTCCCCACTCCCCGTCCCCAATCCCCGTCCCCTCTCACCGTCCCCTCTCCCCGTCCCCTCTCCCCGTCCCCACTCCCCGTCCCCACTCCCCGTCCCCTCTCACCGTCCCCGCTCCCCGTCCCCGCTCCCCGTCCCCGCTCCCCGTCCCCGCACCCCGTCCCCGCTCCCCGTCCCCGCTCCCCGTCCCCGCTCCCCGTCCCCGCTCCCCGTCCCCGCTCACCGTCCCCGCTCACCGTCCCCACTCACCGTCCCCACTCACCGTCCCCGCTTATCGTCCCCGTTTATCGTCCCCGTTTATCGTCCCCACTCCCCACTCCCCGTCCCCACTCCCCGTCCCCGCTCCCCGTCCCCGCTCCCCGTCCCCGCTCCCCGTCCCCGCTCCCCGTCCCCGCTCACCTTCCCCACTCAGACTCCCCACTCCCCTTCCCCACTCCCCTTCCCCACTCCCCTTCCCCACTCCCCTTCCCCACTCCCCTTCCCCACTCCCCTTCCCCACTCCCCGTCCCCACTCCCCGTCCCCACTCCCCGTCCCCACTCACCGTCCCCACTCACCGTCCCCACTCACCGTCCCCACTCACCGTCCCCACTCACCGTCCCCTCTCCCCGTCCCCTCTCCCCGTCCCCTCTCCCCGTCCCCTCTCCCCGTCCCCTCTCCCCGTCCCCACTCCCAGTCCCCACTCCCCGTCCCCACTCCCCGTCCCCACTCCCCGTCCCCACTCCCCGTCCCCTCTCCCCGTCCCCTCTCCCCGTCCCCTCTCCCCGTCCCCTCTCCCCGTCCCCACTCCCCGTCCCCACTCCCCGTCCCCACTCCCCGTCCCCACTCCCCGTCCCCACTCCCCGTCCCCTCTCACCGTCCCCTCTCACCGTCCCCTCTCACCGTCCCCTCTCACCGTCCCCTCTCACCGTCCCCTCTCCCCATCCGCTCACCGTCCCCTCTCACCGTCCCCTCTCACCGTCCCCTCTCACCGTCCCCTCTCACCGTCCCCTCTCCCCGTCCCCGTCCCCGCTCCCCGTCCCCGCTCCCCGTCCCCGCTCACCTTCCCCACTCAGACTCCCCACTCCCCTTCCCCACTCCCCTTCCCCACTCCCCTTCCCCACTCCCCTTCCCCACTCCCCGTCCCCACTCCCCGTCCCCACTCCCCGTCCCCACTCCCCGTCCCCACTCACCGTCCCCACTCACCGTCCCCACTCACCGTCCCCACTCACCGTCCCCACTCACCGTCCCCACTCCCCGTCCCCTCTCCCCGTCCCCTCTCCCCGTCCCCTCTCCCCGTCCCCACTCCCCGTCCCCACTCCCCGTCCCCAATCCCCGTCCCCACTCCCCGTCCCCACTCCCCGTCCCCACTCCCCGTCCCCTCTCCCCGTCCCCTCTCCCCGTCCCCTCTCACCGTCCCCTCTCACCGTCCCCTCTCACCGTCCCCTCTCACCGTCCCCTCTCCCCATTCGCTCACCGTCCCCTCTCACCGTCCCCTCTCACCGTCCCCGCTCCCCGTCCCCGCTCCCCGCTCCCCGCTCCCCGTCCCCACTCCCCGTCCCCACTCCCCGTCCCCACTCCCCGTCCCCACTCCCCGTCCCCACACCCCGTCCTCACTCTCCGTCCCCACTCACTGGAACCACTCACCGTCCCCACTCACCGTCCCCACTCACCGTCCCCTCTCTCCGTCCCCTCTCTCCGTCCCGTCTCACCGTCCCCTCTCACCGTCCCCTCTCACCGTCCCCTCTCACCGTCCCCTCTCACCGTCCCCTCTCACCGTCCCCTCTCCCCGTCCCCACTCCCCGTCCCCTCTCCCCGTCCCCACTCACCGTCCCCACTACCCGTCCCCTCTCCCCGTCCCCTCTCCCCGTCCCCACTCCCCGTCCCCAATCCCCGTCCCCTCTCACCGTCCCCTCTCCCCGTCCCCTCTCCCCGTCCCCTCTCACCGTCCCCACTCCCCGTCCCCTCTCACCGTCCCCGCTCCCCGTCCCCGCTCCCCGTCCCCGTCCCCGCTCCCCGTCCCCGCTCCCCGTCCCCGCTCCCCGTCCCCGCTCCCCGTCCCCGCTCCCCGTCCCCGCTCCCCGTCCCCTCTCACCGTCCCCTCTCACCGTCCCCACTCCCCGTCCCCTCTCCCCGTCCCCTCTCCCCGTCCCCTCTCCCCGTCCCCTCTCCCCGTCCCCACTCACCGTCCCCGCTCCCCGTCCCCGCTCCCCGTCCCCGCTCCCCGTCCCCGTCCCCGCTCCCCGTCCCCGCTCCCCGTCCCCGCTCCCCGTCCCCGCTCCCCGTCCCCGCTCCCCGTCCCCGCTCCCCGTCCCCGCTCCCCGTCCCCGCTCACCGTCCCCGCTCACCGTCCCCACTCACCGTCCCCACTCACCGTCCCCACTCACCGTCCCCACTTATCGTCCCCGTTTATCGTCCCCGTTTATCGTCCCCACTCCCCACTCCCCGTCCCCACTCCCCGTCCCCGCTCCCCGTCCCCGCTCCCCGTCCCCGCTCCCCGTCCCCGCTCACCTTCCCCACTCAGACTCCCCACTCCCCTTCCCCACTCCCCTTCCCCACTCCCCTTCCCCACTCCCCGTCCCCACTCCCCGTCCCCACTCCCCGTCCCCACTCCCCGTCCCCACTCCCCGTCCCCACTCACCGTCCCCACTCACCGTCCCCACTCACCGTCCCCACTCACCGTCCCCTCTCCCCGTCCCCTCTCCCCGTCCCCTCTCCCCGTCCCCACTCCCCGTCCCCACTCCCCGTCCCCACTCCCCGTCCCCTCTCCCCGTCCCCTCTCCCCGTCCCCTCTCCCCGTCCCCACTCCCCGTCCCCACTCCCCGTCCCCTCTCCCCGTCCCCTCTCCCCGTCCCCTCTCCCCGTCCCCACTCACCGTCCCCACTACCCGTCCCCTCTCCCCGTCCCCTCTCCCCGTCCCCACTCCCCGTCCCCAATCCCCGTCCCCTCTCACCGTCCCCTCTCCCCGTCCCCACTCACCGTCCCCACTCCCCGTCCCCTCTCACCGTCCCCTCTCACCGTCCCCGCTCCCCGTCCCCGCTCCCCGTCCCCGTCCCCGCTCCCCGTCCCCGCTCCCCGTCCCCGCTCCCCGTCCCCGCTCCCCGTCCCCTCTCACCGTCCCCTCTCACCGTCCCCTCTCACCGTCCCCACTCCCCGTCCCCTCTCCCCGTCCCCTCTCCCCGTCCCCACTCCCCGTCCCCAATCCCCGTCCCCTCTCACCGTCCCCTCTCCCCGTCCCCTCTCCCCGTCCCCTCTCCCCGTCCCCTCTCCCCGTCCCCTCTCACCGTCCCCGCTCCCCGTCCCCGCTCCCCGTCCCCGTCCCCGCTCCCCGTCCCCGCTCCCCGTCCCCGCTCCCCGTCCCCGCTCCCCGTCCCCACTCACCGTCCCCACTCACCGTCCCCACTCACCGTCCCCACTCACCGTCCCCACTCATCGTCCCCGTTTATCGTCCCCGTTTATCGTCCCCACTCCCCACTCCCCGTCCCCACTCCCCGTCCCCGCTCCCCGTCCCCGCTCCCCGTCCCCGCTCCCCGTCCCCGCTCCCCGTCCCCGCTCCCCGTCCCCGCTCACCTTCCCCACTCAGACTCCCCACTCCCCTTCCCCACTCCCCTTCCCCACTCCCCTTCCCCACTCCCCTTCCCCACTCCCCGTCCCCACTCCCCGTCCCCACTCCCCGTCCCCACTCCCCGTCCCCACTCCCCGTCCCCACTCACCGTCCCCACTCACCGTCCCCTCTCCCCGTCCCCTCTCCCCGTCCCCTCTCCCCGTCCCCTCTCCCCGTCCCCACTCCCCGTCCCCACTCCCCGTCCCCTCTCCCCGTCCCCTCTCCCCGTCCCCACTCCCCGTCCCCACTCCCCGTCCCCACTCCCCGTCCCCACTCCCCGTCCCCACTACCCGTCCCCACTCCCCGTCCCCACTCCCCGTCCCCACTCCCCGTCCCCTCTCACCGTCCCCTCTCACCGTCCCCTCTCACCGTCCCCTCTCACCGTCCCCTCTCACCGTCCCCTCTCCCCATCCGCTCACTGTCCCCTCTCACCGTCCCCTCTCACCGTCCCCTCTCACCGTCCCCGCTCCCCGTCCCCGCTCCCCGTCCCCACTCCCCGTCCCCACTACCCGTCCCCACTCCCCGTCCCCACTCCCCGTCCCCACTCCCCGTCCCCACTCCCCGTCCCCTCTCACCGTCCCCTCTCACCGTCCCCTCTCACCGTCCCCTTTCACCGTCCCCTCTCCCCATCCGCTCACCGTCCCCTCTCACCGTCCCCTCTCACCGTCCCCTCTCACCGTCCCCGCTCCCCGTCCCCGCTCCCCGCTCCCCGCTCCCCGCTCCCCGCTCCCCGTCCCCACTCCCCGTCCCCACTCCCCGTCCCCACTCCCCGTCCCCACACCCCTTCCTCACTCTCCGTCCCCACACCCCGTCCTCACTCTCCGTCCCCACTCCCCGTCCCCACTCCCCGTCCTCACTCCCCGTCCCCTCTCCCCGTCCCCTCTCCCCGTCCCCTCTCCCCGTCCCCTCTCACCGTCCCCTCTCACCGTCCCCTCTCACCGTCCCCTCTCACCGTCCCCTCTCCCCATTCGCTCACCGTCCCCTCTCACCGTCCCCTCTCACCGTCCCCGCTCCCCGTCCCCGCTCCCCGCTCCCCGCTCCCCGTCCCCACTCCCCGTCCCCACTCCCCGTCCCCACTCCCCGTCCCCACTCCCCGTCCCCACTCCCCGTCCCCACTCCCCGTCCCCACACCCCGTCCTCACTCTCCGTCCCCACTCTCCGTCCCCACTCACTGGAACCACTCACCGTCCCCACTCACCGTCCCCTCTCTCTGTCCCCTCTCTCCGTCCCGTCTCACCGTCCCCTCTCACCGTCCCCTCTCACCGTCCCCTCTCACCGTCCCCCCTCACCGTCCCCTCTCACCGTCCCCTCTCCCCGTCCCCACTCCCCGTCCCCTCTCCCCGTCCCCACTCACCGTCCCCACTACCCGTCCCCTCTCCCCGTCCCCTCTCCCCGTCCCCACTCCCCGTCCCCAATCCCCGTCCCCTCTCACCGTCCCCTCTCCCCGTCCCCTCTCCCCGTCCCCTCTCACCGTCCCCACTCCCCGTCCCCTCTCACCGTCCCCGCTCCCCGTCCCCGCTCCCCGTCCCCGTCCCCGCTCCCCGTCCCCGTCCCCGCTCCCCGTCCCCGCTCCCCGTCCCCGCTCCCCGTCCCCTCTCACCGTCCCCTCTCACCGTCCCCACTCCCCGTCCCCTCTCCCCGTCCCCTCTCCCCGTCCCCTCTCCCCGTCCCCACTCACCGTCCCCGCTCCCCGTCCCCGCTCCCCGTCCCCGTCCCCGCTCCCCGTCCCCGCTCCCCGTCCCCGCTCCCCGTCCCCGCTCCCCGTCCCCGCTCCCCGTCCCCGCTCACCGTCCCCGCTCACCGTCCACGCTCACCGTCCCCACTCACCGTCCCCACTCACCGTCCCCACTCACCGTCCCCACTCACCGTCCCCACTCATCGTCCCCGTTTATCGTCCCCGTTTATCGTCCCCACTCCCCACTCCCCGTCCCCGCTCCCCGTCCCCGCTCCCCGTCCCCGCTCCCCGTCCCCGCTCCCCGTCCCCGCTCCCCGTCCCCGCTCCCCGTCCCCGCTCCCCGTCCCCGCTCCCCGTCCCCGCTCCCCGTCCCCGCTCACCTTCCCCACTCAGACTCCCCACTCCCCTTCCCCACTCCCCTTCCCCACTCCCCTTCCCCACTCCCCGTCCCCACTCCCCGTCCCCACTCCCCGTCCCCACTCACCGTCCCCACTCACCGTCCCCACTCACCGTCCCCACTCACCGTCCCCACTCACCGTCCCCACTCACCGTCCCCTCTCCCCGTCCCCTCTCCCCGTCCCCTCTCCCCGTCCCCACTCCCCGTCCCCACTCCCCGTCCCCACTCCCCGTCCCCTCTCCCCGTCCCCTCTCCCCGTCCCCTCTCCCCGTCCCCTCTCCCCGTCCCCACTCCCCGTCCCCACTCCCCGTCCCCTCTCCCCGTCCCCTCTCCCCGTCCCCACTCACCGTCCCCACTACCCGTCCCCTCTCCCCGTCCCCTCTCCCCGTCCCCACTCCCCGTCCCCAATCCCCGTCCCCTCTCACCGTCCCCTCTCACCGTCCCCACTCCCCGTCCCCTCTCACCGTCCCCTCTCACCGTCCCCGCTCCCCGTCCCCGCTCCCCGTCCCCGTCCCCGCTCCCCGTCCCCGCTCCCCGTCCCCGCTCCCCGTCCCCTCTCACCGTCCCCTCTCACCGTCCCCTCTCACCGTCCCCACTCCCCGTCCCCTCTCGCCGTCCCCTCTCCCCGTCCCCACTCCCCGTCCCCAATCCCCGTCCCCTCTCACCGTCCCCTCTCCCCGTCCCCTCTCCCCGTCCCCTCTCCCCGTCCCCACTCCCCGTCCCCTCTCACCGTCCCCGCTCCCCGTCCCCGCTCCCCGTCCCCGCTCCCCGTCCCCGTCCCCGCTCCCCGTCCCCGCTCCCCGTCCCCGCTCCCCGTCCCCACTCACCGTCCCCACTCACCGTCCCCACTCACCGTCCCCACTCACCGTCCCCACTCACCGTCCCCTCTCACCGTCCCCGCTCCCCGTCCCCGCTCCCCGTCCCCGTCCCCGCTCCCCGTCCCCGCTCCCCGTCCCCGCTCCCCGTCCCCTCTCACCGTCCCCTCTCACCGTCCCCTCTCACCGTCCCCACTCCCCGTCCCCTCTCCCCGTCCCCTCTCCCCGTCCCCACTCCCCGTCCCCAATCCCCGTCCCCAATCCCCGTCCCCTCTCACCGTCCCCTCTCCCCGTCCCCTCTCCCCGTCCCCTCTCCCCGTCCCCACTCCCCGTCCCCTCTCACCGTCCCCGCTCCCCGTCCCCGCTCCCCGTCCCCGCTCCCCGTCCCCGTCCCCGCTCCCCGTCCCCGCTCCCCGTCCCCGCTCCCCGTCCCCACTCACCGTCCCCACTCACCGTCCCCACTCACCGTCCCCACTCACCGTCCCCACTCACCGTCCCCACTCATCGTCCCCGTTTATCGTCCCCGTTTATCGTCCCCACTCCCCACTCCCCGTCCCCACTCCCCGTCCCCGCTCCCCGTCCCCGCTCCCCGTCCCCGCTCCCCGTCCCCGCTCCCCGTCCCCGCTCACCTTCCCCACTCAGACTCCCCACTCCCCTTCCCCACTCCCCTTCCCCACTCCCCTTCCCCACTCCCCTTCCCCACTCCCCGTCCCCACTCCCCGTCCCCACTCCCCGTCCCCACTCCCCGTCCCCACTCACCGTCCCCACTCACCGTCCCCACTCACCGTCCCCTCTCCCCGTCCCCTCTCCCCGTCCCCTCTCCCCGTCCCCTCTCCCCGTCCCCTCTCCCCGTCCCCACTCCCCGTCCCCACTCCCCGTCCCCACTCCCCGTCCCCTCTCCCCGTCCCCTCTCCCCGTCCCCACTCCCCGTCCCCACTCCCCGTCCCCACTCCCCGTCCCCACTCCCCGTCCCCACTCCCCGTCCCCACTCCCCGTCCCCACTCCCCGTCCCCTCTCCCCGTCCCCTCTCACCGTCCCCTCTCACCGTCCCCTCTCACCGTCCCCTCTCACCGTCCCCTCTCACCGTCCCCTCTCCCCATCCGCTCACCGTCCCCTCTCACCGTCCCCTCTCACCGTCCCCTCTCACCGTCCCCGCTCCCCGTCCCCGCTCCCCGTCCCCACTCCCCGTCCCCACTACCCGTCCCCACTCCCCGTCCCCACTCCCCGTCCCCACTCCCCGTCCCCTCTCACCGTCCCCTCTCACCGTCCCCTCTCACCGTCCCCTTTCACCGTCCCCTCTCCCCATCCGCTCACCGTCCCCTCTCACCGTCCCCTCTCACCGTCCCCTCTCACCGTCCCCGCTCCCCGTCCCCGCTCCCCGCTCCCCGCTCCCCGTCCCCGCTCCCCGTCCCCACTCCCCGTCCCCACTCCCCGTCCCCACTCCCCGTCCCCACTCCCCGTCCCCACTCCCCGTCCCCACTCCCCATCCCCACTCCCCGTCCCCACACCCCGTCCTCACTCTCCGTCCCCACACCCCGTCCTCACTCTCCGTCCCCACTCTCCGTCCCCACTCACCGTCCCCACTCCCCGTCCCCACTCTCCGTCCCCACTCTCGGTCCCCTCTCACCGTCCACACTCCCCGTCCCCACTCTCCGTCCCCACTCCCCGTAGCTACTCACCGTCCGTTCCCACTCTCCGACCCCACTCACCGTAGCCACTCACCGTAGCCACTCACCGTAGCCACTCACCGTAGCCACTCACCGTAGCCACTCACCGTCCCCTCTCTCCGTCCCCTCTCTCCGTCCCGTCTCACCGTCCCCTCTCACCGTCCCCTCTCACCGTCCCCTCTCACCGTCCCCTCTCACCGTCCCCTCTCACCGTCCCCTCTCACCGTTCCCACTCCCCGTCCCCTCTCCCCGTCCCCACTCACCGTCCCCACTACCCGTCCCCTCTCCCCGTCCCCTCTCCCCGTCCCCACTCCCCGTCCCCAATCCCCGTCCCCTCTCACCGTCCCCTCTCCCCGTCCCCTCTCCCCGTCCCCTCTCACCGTCCCCACTCCCCGTCCCCTCTCACCGTCCCCGCTCCCCGTCCCCGCTCCCCGTCCCCGTCCCCGCTCCCCGTCCCCGCTACCCGTCCCCGCTCCCCGTCCCCGCTCCCCGTCCCCTCTCACCGTCCCCTCTCACCGTCCCCTCTCACCGTCCCCTCTCCCCGTCCCCGTCCCCTCTCTCCGTCCCCGCTCCCCGTCCCCGCTCCCCGTCCCCGCTCCCCGTCCCCGCTCACCTTCCCCACTCAGACTCCCCACTCCCCTTCCCCACTCCCCTTCCCCACTCCCCTTCCCCACTCCCCTTCCCCACTCCCCTTCCCCACTCCCCGTCCCCACTCCCCGTCCCCACTCCCCGTCCCCACTCCCCGTCCCCACTCCCCGTCCCCACTCCCCGTCCCCACTCCCCGTCCCCACTCCCCGTCCCCTCTCCCCGTCCCCGTCCCCGCTCCCCGTCCCCGCTCCCCGTCCCCGCACCCCGTCCCCGCTCGCCGTCCCCGCTCCCCGTCCCCGCTCCCCGTCCCCGCTCCCCGTCCCCTATCACCGTCCCCTCTCACCGTCCCCTCTCACCGTCCCCTCTCACCGTCCCCTCTCACCGTCCCCACTCCCCGTCCCCTCTCCCCGTCCAAACTCACCGTCCCCACTCACCGTCCGCACTACCCGTCCCCTCTCCCCGTCCCCTCACCCCGTCCCCTCACCCCGTCCCCACTCCCCGTCCCCAATCCCCGTCCCCAATCCCCGTCCCCTCTCACCGTCCCCTCTCCCCGTCCCCTCTCCCCGTCCCCGCTCCCCGTCCCCTCTCACCGTCCCCGCTCCCCGTCCCCGCTCCCCGTCCCCGCTCCCCGTCCCCGCTCCCCGTCCCCGTCCCCGCTCCCCGTCCCCGCTCCCCGTCCCCGCTCCCCGTCCCCGCTCCCCGTCCCCACTCCCCGTCCCCGCTCACCGTCCCCACTCACCGTCCCCACTCACCGTCCCCACTCATCGTCCCCGTTTATTGTCCCCACTCCCCACTCCCCGTCCCCACTCCCCGTCCCCACTCCCCGTCCCCACTCCCCGTCCCCACTCCCCGTCCCCACTCCCCGTCCCCACTCCCCGTCCCCACTCAATGTAGCCACTCCCGGTCCCCAATGCTCGTCCCCACTCCCCGTCCCCACTCCCCGTCCCCACTCACCGTCCCCACACTCCGTCCCCTCTCATGGTCCCCACTCCCCGTCCCCGCTCCCCGTCCCCGCTCCCCGTCCCCGCTCACCGTCCCCGCTCCCCGTCCCCGCTCCCCGTCCCCTCTCCCCGTCCCCTCTCCCCGTCCCCTCTCCCCGTCCCCGCTCCCCGTCCCCGCTCCCCGTCCCCGCTCCCCGTCCCCGCTCCCCGTCCCCAGTTACAGTCCCCACTCCCCGCTCCCCGTCCCCGCTCCCCGTCCCCGCTCCCCGTCCCCGCTCACCGTCCCCACTTACCGTCCCCACTCCTCACTCCCCACTCCCCGTCCCCACTCCCCGTCCCCACTCCCCACTCCCCACTCCCCACTCCCCACTCCCCGTCCCCACTCCCCGTCCCCACTCCCCGTCCCCACTCCCCGTCCACACTCCCCGTCCCCACTCCCCGTCCCCACTCCCCGTCCCCACTCCCCGTCCCCACTCCCCGTCCCCACTCCCCGTCCCCACTCCCCGTCCCCACTCAATGTAGCCACTCCCGGTCCCCACTGCTCGTCCCCACTCACCGTCCCCACTCACCGTCCCCACTCACCTCCCCACTCACCGTCGCCACTCACCGTCCCCACACTCCGTCCCCTCTCATGGTCCCCACTCCCCGTCACCACTCCCCGTCCCCGCTCACCGTCCCCGCTCACCGTCCCCGCTCACCGTCCCCGCTCACCGTCCCCGCTCACCGTCCCCGCTCACCGTCCCCGCACACCGTCCCCGCTCACCGTCCCCGCTCACCGTCCCCGCTCACCGTCCCCGCTCACCGTCCCCGCTCCTCGTCCCCGCTCCCCGTCCCCGCTCCCCTTCCCCGCTCCCCTTCCCCGCTCCCCGTCCCCGCTCCCCGTCCCCGCTCCCCGTCCCCTCTCCCCGTCCCCTCTCCCCGTCCCCTCTCCCCGTCCCCTCTCCCCGTCCCCTCTCACCGTCCCCGCTCCCCGTCCCCGCTCCCCGTCCCCGCTCCCCGTCCCCGCTCCCCGTCCCCGCTCCCCGTCCCCGCTCCCCGTCCCCTCTCCCCGTCCCCTCTCCCCGTCCCCTCTCCCCGTCCCCTCTCCCCGTCCCCTCTCCCCGTCCCCTCACCCCGTCCCCACCCCCCGTCCCCACCCCCCGTCCCCACCCCCCGTCCCCACCCCCCCGTCCCCACCCCCCGTCCCCACCCCCCGTCCCCACCCCCCGTCCCCACCCCCCGTCCCCACTCCCCGTCCCCACCCCCCGTCGTCACTCCCCGTCCCCACTCCCCGTCCCCTCTCACCGTCCCCTCTCACCGTCCCCTCTCACCGTCCCCTCTCTCCGTCCCCTCTCCCCGTCCCCTCTCCCCGTCCCCTCTCCCCGTCCCCTCTAACCGTCCCCACCCCCCGTCCCCACCCCCCGTCCCCACCCCCCGTCCCCACCCCCCGTCCCCACCCCCCGTCCCCACTCCCCGTCCCCACTCCCCGTCCCCACTCCCCGTCCCCACTCCCCGTCGTCACTCCCCGTCCCCACTCCCCGTCCCCTCTCACCGTCCCCTCTCACCGTCCCCTCTCACCGTCCCCTCTCACCGTCCCCTCTCACCGTCCCCGCTCCCCGTCCCCGCTCACCTTCCCCGCTCACCTTCCCCACTCAGACTTCCCACTCCCCGTCCCCACTCCCCGTCCCCACTCCCCGTCGCCACTCACCGTCCCCACTCACCGTCCCCACTCACCGTCCCCACTCCCCGTCCCCACTCCCCGTCCCCACTCCCCGTCCCCACTCCCCGTCCCCACTCCCCGTCCCCTCTCCCCGTCCCCTCTCCCCGTCCCCTCTCCCCGTCCCCTCTCCCCGTCCCCTCTCCCCGTCCCCTCTCCCCGTCCCCACTCCCCGTCCCCTCTCACCGTCCCCTCTCACCGTCCCCTCTCACCGTCCCCTCTCACCGTCCCCTCTCACCGTCCCCTCTCCCCGTCCCCTCTCCCCGTCCCCTCTCCCCGTCCCCTCTCCCCGTCCCCTCTCCCCGTCCCCTCTCCCCGTCCCCTCTCCCCGTCCCCTCTCCCCGTCCCCTCTCCCCGTCCCCTCTCACCGTCCCCTCTCACCGTCCCCGCTCCCCGTCGTCACTCCCCGTCCCCGCTCCCCGTCCCCGCTCCCCGCTCCCCGTCCCCGCTCCCCGTCCCCGCTCCCCGTCCCCGCTCCCCGTCCCCGCTCCCCGTCCCCGCTCCCCGTCCCCGCTCCCCGTCCCCGCTCCCCGTCCCCGCACACCGTCCCCGCTCCCCGTCCCCACTCCCCGTCCCCACTCCCCGTCCCCACTCTCCGTCCCCACTCTCCGTCCCCACTCACTGGAACCACTCACCGTCCCCACTCACCGTCCCCACTCTCCGTCCCCACTCTCCGGCCCCACTCTCCGTCCCCACTCTCCGTCCCCACTCTCCGTCCCCACTCTCGGTCCCCTCTCACCGTCCCCACTCCCCGTCCCCACTCCCCGTCCCCACACCCCGTCCTCACTCCCCGTCCCCACTCTCCGTCCCCACTCTCCGTCCCCACTCACTGGAACCACTCACCGTCCCCACTCTCCGTCCCCACTCTCCGTCCCCACTCTCGGTCCCCTCTCACCGTCCCCACTCCCCGTCCCCACTCCCTGTCCCCACTCCCCGTCCCCACTCCCCGTCCCCACTCCCCGTCCCCACTCCCCGTCCCCACTCCCCGTCCCCACTCCCCGTCCCCATTCCCCGTCCCCACTCCCCGTCCCCACTCCCCGTCCCCTCTCCCCGTCCCCACTCCCCGTCCCCACTCAATGTAGCCACTTCCGGTCCCCACTGCTCGTCCCCACTCACCGTCCCCACTCACCGTCCCCACTCACCGTCCCCACTCACCGTCCCCACACTCCGTCCGCACACTCCGTCCCCTCTCATGGTCCCCGCTCCCCGTCCCCGCTCCCCGTCCCCGCTCCCCGTCCCCGCTCACCGTCCCCGCTCACCGTCCCCGCTCACCGTCCCCGCTCCCCGTCCCCGCTCCCCGTCCCCGCTCCCCGTCCCCGCTCCCCGTCCCCGCTCCCCGTCCCCGCTCCCCGTCCCCGCTCCCCGTCCGCTCTCCCCGTCCCCGCTCACCGTCCCCGCTCACCGTCCCCGCTCACCGTCCCCGCTTACCGTCCCCGCTCCCCACTCCCCACTCGCTGTCCCCACTCCCCATCCCCACTCCCCGTCCCCACTCCCCGTCCCCACTCCCCGTCCCCACTCAATGTAGCCACTCCCGGTCCCCACTGCTCGTCCCCACTCACCGTCCCCACTCACCGTCCCCACTCACCGTCCCCACTCACCGTCCCCACTCACCGTCCCCACTCACCGTCCCCACTCACCTCCCCACTCACCGTCGCCACTCACCGTACCCACACTCCGTCCCCTCTCATGTTCCCCACTCCGCATCCCCGCTCCCCGTCACCGCTCCCCGTCCCCGCTCACCGTCCCCGCTCACCGTCCCCGCTCACCGTCCCCGCTCACCGTCCCCGCTCACCGTCCCCGCTCCCTGTCCCCGCTCCTCGTCCCCGCTCCTCGTCCCCGCTCCCCTTCCCCAGTCCCCGTCCCCACTCCCCGTCCCCTCTCCCCGTCCCCTCTCCCCGTCCCCTCTCCCCGTCCCCTCTCCCCGTCCCCTCTCCCCGTCCCCACCCCCCGTCCCCACCCCCCGTCCCCACTCCCCGTCCCCACTCCCCGTCCCCCTCCCCGACCCCACTGCCCGTCCCCACTCCCCGTCCCCACTCCCCGTCCCCACTCCCCGTCCCCTCTCACCGTCCCCTCTCACCGTCCCCTCTCTCCGTCCCCGCTCCCCGTCACCTCTCCCCGTCCCCGCTCACCTTCCCCACTCAGACTTCCCACTCCCCGTCGCCACTCACCGTCCCCACTCACCGTCCCCACTCACCGTCCCCACTCACCGTCCCCAGTCACCGTCCCCACTCCCCGTCCCCACTCCCCGTCCCCTCTCCCCGTCCCCTCTCCCCGTCCCCTCTCCCCGTCCCCTCTCCCCGTCCCCTCTCCCCGTCCCCACTCCCCGTCCCCACTCCCCGTCCCCACTCCCCGTCCCCTCTCCCCGTCCCCTCTCCCCGGCCCCTCTCCCCGTCCCCTCTCCCCGTCCCCTCTCCCCGTCCCCTCTCCCCGTCCCCTCTCCCCGTCCCCTCTCACCGTCCCCTCTCCCCGTCCCCTCTCCCCGTCCCCGCTCCCCTTCCCCGCTCCTCACTCCCCGCTCCCCGTCCCCGCTCCCCGTCCCCGCTCCCCGTCCCCACACCCCGTCCTCGCTCCCCGTCCTCGCTCCCCGTCCCCGCACACCATCCCCGCTCACCGTCCCCGCTCACCGTCCCCGCTCACCGTCCCCGCTCACCGTCCCCGCTCACCGTCCCCGCACCCCCTCCCCGCACCCCGTCCCCGCTCCCCGTCCCCGCTCCCCGTCCCCGCTCCCCGTCCCCGCTCCCCTTCCCCGCTCCCCTTCCCCGCTCCCCGTCCCCACTCCCCGTCCCCTCTCCCCGTCCCCTCTCCCCGTCCCCTCTCCCCGTCCCCTCTCCCCGTCCCCACCCCCCGTCCCCACCCCCCGTCCCCACCCCCCGTCCCCACCCCCCGTCCCCACTCCCCGTCCCCACTCCCCGTCCCCACTCCCTGTCCCCACTCCCCGTCCCCACTCCCCGTCCCCTCTCACCGTCCCCTCTCACCGTCCCCTCTCACCGTCCCCTCTCACCGTCCCCTCTCACCGTCCCCTCTCACCGTCCCCTCTCTCCGTCCCCGCTCCCTGTCACCTCTCCCCGTCCCCGCTCACCTTCCCCGCTCAGACTTCCCACTCCCCGTCCCCACTCCCCGTCGCCACTCACCGTCGCCACTCACCGTCCCCACTCACCGTCCCCACTCACCGTCCCCACTCACCGTCCCCACTCACCGTCCCCACTCACCGTCCCCACTCACCGTCCCCACTCCCCGTCCCCACTCCCCGTCCCCACTCCCCGTCCCCACTCCCCGTCCCCTCTCCCCGTCCCCTCTCCCCGTCCCCTCTCCCCGTCCCCACTCCCCGTCCCCACTCCCCGTCCCCACTCCCCGTCCCCACTCCCCGTCCCCACTCCCCGTCCCCTCTCCCCGTCCCCTCTCCCCGTCCCCACTCACCGTCCCCTCTCCCCGTCCCCACTCCCCGTCCCCTCTCACCGTCCCCTCTCACCGTCCCCTCTCACCGTCCCCTCTCACCGTCCCCTCTCCCCGTCCCCTCTCCCCGTCCCCTCTCCCCGTCCCCTCTCCCCGTCCCCTCTCCCCGTCCCCTCTCCCCGTCCCCTGTCCCCGTCCCCTGTCCCCGTCCCCTCTCCCCGTCCCCTGTCCCCGTCCCCTCTCCCCGTCCCCTCTCCCCGTCCCCTCTCACCGTCCCCTCTCCCCGTCCCCGCTCCCCTTCCCCGCTCCTCACTCCCCGCTCCCCGTCCCCGCTCCCCGTCCCCGACCCCGTACCCGCTCCCCGTCCCCGGTCCCCGTCTCCACACCCCGTCCTCACTCCCTGTCCCCACTCCCCGTCCCCACTCCCCGTCCCCACTCCCCGTCGCCACTCCCCGTCGCCACTCCCCGTCCCCACTCCCCGTCGCCACTCCCCGTCCCCACTCACCGTTCCCACTCACCGTCCCCACTCCACGTCCCCACTCCCCGTCCCCTCTCCCCGTCCCCTCTCCCCGTCCCCTCTCCCCGTCCCCACTCCCCGTCCCCACTCCCCGTCCCCACTCCCCGTCCCCTCTCCCCGTCCCCTCTCCCCGTCCCCTCTCCCCGTCCCCACTCCCCGTCACCACTCCCCGTCCCCACTCCCCGTCCCCTCTCCCCGTCCCCTCTCCCCGTCCCCTCTCCCCGTCCCCTCTCCCCGTCCCCTCTCCCCGTCCCCTCTCCCCGTCCCCTCTCACCGACCGCTTTCCCCGTCCCCTCTCACCGACCGCTTTCCCCGTCCCCTCTCACCGACCGCTCTCCCCGTCCCCACTCCCCGTCCCCACTCCCCGTCCCCACTCCCCGTCCCCACTCCCCGTCCCCTCTCCCCGTCCCCTCTCCCCGTCCCCTCTCCCCGTCCCCTCTCCCCGTCCCCTCTCCCCGTCCCCTCTCCCCGTCCCTTCTCCCCGTCCCCTCTCACAGTCCCCTCTCACCGTCGCCTCTCACCGTCCCCCCTCCCCGTCCCCGCTCCCCGCTCCCCGCTCCCCGTCCCCGCTCCCCACTCCCCGCTCCCCGTCCCCGCTCCCCGTCCCCGTCCCCGCTCTTCGTCCCCGCTCCCCGTCCCCGCTCCCCGTCCCCACACCCCGTCCACACTCCCCGTCCCCACTCCCCGTCCCCACTCCCCGTCCCCACTCCCCGTCCCCACTGCTCATCCCCACTCACCGTCCCCACTCACCGTCCCCACTCACCGTCCCCACTCACCGTCCCCACTCACCGTCCCCACTCACCGTCCCCACTTATCGTCCCCGTTTATCGTCCCCACTCCCCACTCCCCGTCCCCACTCCCCGTCCCCACTCCCCGTCCCCACTCCCCGTCCCCACTCCCCGTCCCCGCTCCCGGTCCCCGCTGCTCGTCCCCGCTGCTCGTCCCCGCTCACCGTCCCCGCTCCCTGTCCCCGCTCCCCGTCCCCTCTCCCCGTCCCCTCTCCCCGTCCCCGCTCCCCGTCCCCGCTCCCCGTCCCCGCTCCACGTCCCCACTTACCCCCCCACTCCCCACTCCCCGCTCCCCGTCCCCGCTCCCCGTCCCCGCTCCCCGTCCGCACTCTCCTTCCCCACTCCCCGTAGCTACTCACCGTCCGTCCCCACTCTCCGACCCCACTCACCGTAGCCACTCACCGTAGCCACTCACCGTCCCCTCTCTCCGTCCCCTCTCTCCGTCCCCACTCTCGGTCCCCTCTCACCGTCCCCACTCCCCGTCCCCACTCTCCGTCCCCACTCCCCGTAGCTACTCACCGTCCGTCCCCACTCTCCGACCCCACTCACCGTAGCCACTCACCGTAGCCACTCACCGTAGCCACTCACCGTCCCATCTCTCCGTCCCCTCTCTCCGTCCCGTCTCACCGTCCACTCTCACCGTCCCCTCTCCCCGTCCCCTCTCCCCGTCCCCTCTCCCCGTCCCCTCTCCCCGTCCCCTCTCCCCGTCCCCACTCACCGTCCCCACTCACCGTCCCCACTCACCGTCCCCTCTCCCCGTCCCCTCTCCCCGTCCCCTCTCCCCGTCCCCTCTCCCCGTCCCCACTCCCCGTCCCCACTCCCCGTCCACACTCCCCGTCCCCACTCCCCGTCCCCACTCCCCGTCCCCACTCCCGGTCCCCACAGCCTGTCCCCACTGCTCGTCCCCACTCACCGTCCCCACTCACCGTCCCCACTTATCCTCCCCGTCCCCACTCCCCGTCCCCACTCCCCGTCCCCACTCCCCGTCCCCACTCCCGGTCCCCACTGCTCGTCCCTGCTCACCGTCCCTGCTCACCGTCCCCGCTCACCGTCCCCGCTCCCCGTCCCCGCTCCCCGTCCCCGCTCCCCGTCCCCGCTCCCCGTCCCCTCTCCCCGTCCCCTCTCACCGTCCCCGCTCCCCGTCCCCGCTCCCCGTCCCCGCTCCCCGTCCCCGCTCCACGTCCCCACTTACCCCCCCACTCCCCACTCCCCGCTCCCCGTCCCCGCTCCCCGTCCGCACTCTCCTTCCCCACTCCCCGTAGCTACTCACCGTCCGTCCCCACTCTCCGACCCCACTCACCGTAGCCACTCACCGTAGCCACTCACCGTCCCCTCTCTCCGTCCCCACTCTCGGTCCCCTCTCACCGTCCCCACTCCCCGTCCCCACTCCCCGTCCCCACTCTCCGTCCCCACTCCCCGTAGCTACTCACCGTCCGTCCCCACTCTCCGACCCCACTCACCGTAGCCACTCACCGTAGCCACTCACCGTAGCCACTCACCGTCCCATCTCTCCGTCCCCTCTCTCCGTCCCGTCTCTCCGTCCCGTCTCACCGTCCCCTCTCCCCGTCCCCTCTCCCCGTCCCCTCTCCCCGTCCCCTCTCCCCGTCCCCACTCACCGTCCCCACTCACCGTCCCCACTCACCGTCCCCTCTCCCCGTCCCCTCTCCCCGTCCCCTCTCCCCGTCCCCTCTCCCCGTCCCCTCTCCCCGTCCCCACTCCCCGTCCCCACTCCCCGTCCACACTCCCCGTCCCCACTCCCCGTCCCCACTCCCCGTCCCCACTCCCGGTCCCCACTGCCTGTCCCCACTGCTCGTCCCCACTCACCGTCCCCACTCACCGTCCCCACTTATCCTCCCCGTCCCCACTCCCCGTCCCCACTCCCCGTCCCCACTCCCCGTCCCCACTCCCGGTCCCCACTGCTCGTCCCTGCTCACCGTCCCCGCTCACCGTCCCCGCTCCCCGTCCCCGCTCACCGTCCCCACTCTCCGTCCCCACTCTCGGTCCCCTCTCACCGTCCCCACTCCCCGTCCCCACTCCCCGTCCCCACACCCCGTCCTCACTCCCCGTCCCCACTCTCCGTCCCCACTCTCCGTCCCCACTCACTGGAACCACTCACCGTCCCCACTCTCCGTCCCCACTCTCCGTCCCCACTCTCGGTCCCCTCTCACCGTCCCCACTCCACGTCCCCACTCCCCGTCCCCACTCCCCGTCCCCACTCCCCGTCCCCACTCCCCGTCCCCGCTCCCCGTCCCCGCTCCCCGTCCCCGCTCCCCGTCCGCGCTCCCCGTCCCCGCTCCCCGTCCCCGCTCACCGTCCCCGCTCACCGTCCCCGCTCACCGTCCCCGCTTACCGTCCCCGCTCCCCACTCCCCACTCGCTGTCCCCACTCCCCGTCCCCACTCCCCGTCCCCACTCCCCGTCCCCACTCCCCGTCCCCACTCAATGTAGCCACTCCCGGTCCCCACTGCTCGTCCCCACTGCTCGTCCCCACTCACCGTCCCCACTCACCGTCCCCACTCACCGTCCCCACTCACCGTCCCCACTCACCGTCCCCACTCACCTCCCCACTCACCGTCGCCACTCACCGTACCCACACTCCGTCCCCTCTCATGTTCCCCACTCCGCATCCCCGCTCCCCGTCACCGCTCCCCGTCACCGCTCCCCGTCCCCGCTCACCGTCCCCGCTCACCGTCCCCGCTCACCGTCCCCGCTCACCGTCCCCGCTCCCTGTCCCCGCTCCTCGTCCCCGCTCCTCGTCCCCGCTCCCCTTCCCCAGTCCCCGTCCCCACTCCCCGTCCCCACTCCCCGTCCCCACTCCCCGTCCCCTCTCCCCGTCCCCTCTCCCCGTCCCCTCTCCCCGTCCCCTCTCCCCGTCCCCTCTCCCCGTCCCCACCCCCCGTCCCCACTCCCCGTCCCCACTCCCCGTCCCCACTCCCCGTCCCCCTCCCCGACCCCACTGCCCGTCCCCACTCCCCGTCCCCACTCCCCGTCCCCTCTCACCGTCCCCTCTCACCGTCCCCTCTCTCCGTCCCCGCTCCCCGTCACCTCTCCCCGTCCCCGCTCACCTTCCCCACTCAGACTTCCCACTCCCCGTCGCCACTCCCCGTCGCCACTCACCGTCCCCACTCACCGTCCCCACTCACCGTCCCCAGTCACCGTCCCCACTCCCCGTCCCCACTCCCCGTCCCCTCTCCCCGTCCCCTCTCCCCGTCCCCTCTCCCCGTCCCCTCTCCCCGTCCCCTCTCCCCGTCCCCTCTCCCCGTCCCCACTCCCCGTCCCCACTCCCCGTCCCCACTCCCCGTCCCCACTCCCCGTCCCCTCTCCCCGTCCCCACTCCCCGTCCCCTCTCACCGTCCCCTCTCACCGTGCCCTCTCCCCGGCCCCTCTCCCCGTCCCCTCTCCCCGTCCCCTCTCCCCGTCCCCTCTCCCCGTCCCCTCTCCCCGTCCCCTCTCACCGTCCCCTCTCCCCGTCCCCTCTCCCCGTCCCCTCTCCCCGTCCCCGCTCCCCTTCCCCGCTCCTCACTCCCCGCTCCCCGTCCCCGCTCCCCGTCCCCGCTCCCCGTCCCCGCTCCCCGTCCCCACACCCCGTCCTCGCTCCCCGTCCTCGCTCCCCGTCCCCGCACACCGTCCCCGCTCACCGTCCCCGCTCACCGTCCCCGCTCACCGTCCCCGCTCACCGTCCCCGCTCACCGTCCCCGCTCACCGTCCCCGCACCCCCTCCCCGCACCCCGTCCCCGCTCCCCGTCCCCGCTCCCCGTCCCCGCTCCCCGTCCCCGCTCCCCTTCCCCGCTCCCCTTCCCCGCTCCCCGTCCCCTCTCCCCGTCCCCACTCCCCGTCCCCACTCCCCGTCCCCTCTCCCCGTCCCCTCTCCCCGTCCCCTCTCCCCGTCCCCTCTCCCCGTCCCCACCCCCCGTCCCCACCCCCCGTCCCCACCCCCCGTCCCCACCCCCCGTCCCCACCCCCCGTCCCCACCCCCCGTCCCCACTCCCCGTCCCCACTCCCCGTCCCCACTCCCCGTCCCCACTCCCCGTCCCCACTCCCCGTCCCCACTCCCCGTCCCCTCTCACCGTCCCCTCTCACCGTCCCCTCTCACCGTCCCCTCTCACCGTCCCCTCTCACCGTCCCCTCTCTCCGTCCCCGCTCCCTGTCACCTCTCCCCGTCCCCGCTCACCTTCCCCACTCAGACTTCCCACTCCCCGTCCCCACTCCCCGTCGCCACTCACCGTCGCCACTCACCGTCCTCACTCACCGTCCCCACTCACCGTCCCCACTCACCGTCCCCACTCACCGTCCCCACTCACCGTCCCCACTCCCCGTCCCCACTCCCCGTCCCCACTCCCCGTCCCCACTCCCCGTCCCCTCTCCCCGTCCCCTCTCCCCGTCCCCTCTCCCCGTCCCCACTCCCCGTCCCCACTCCCCGTCCCCACTCCCCGTCCCCACTCCCCGTCCCCACTCCCCGTCCCCTCTCCCCGTCCCCTCTCCCCGTCCCCACTCCCCGTCCCCTCTCCCCGTCCCCACTCCCCGTCCCCTCTCACCGTCCCCTCTCACCGTCCCCTCTCACCGTCCCCTCTCACCGTCCCCTCTCCCCGTCCCCTCTCCCCGTCCCCTCTCCCCGTCCCCTCTCCCCGTCCCCTCTCCCCGTCCCCTCTCCCCGTCCCCTCTCCCCGTCCCCTCTCCCCGTCCCCTGTCCCCGTCCCCTGTCCCCGTCCCCTCTCCCCGTCCCCTGTCCCCGTCCCCTCTCCCCGTCCCCTGTCCCCGTCCCCTCTCCCCGTCCCCTCTCCCCGTCCCCTCTCACCGTCCCCTCTCCCCGTCCCCGCTCCCCTTCCCCGCTCCTCACTCCCCGCTCCCCGTCCCCGCTCCCCGTCCCCGACCCCGTACCCGCTCCCCGTCCCCGGTCCCCGTCTCCACACCCCGTCCTCACTCCCTGTCCCCACTCCCCGTCGCCACTCCCCGTCGCCACTCCCCGTCCCCACTCCCCGTCGCCACTCCCCGTCCCCACTCACCGTTCCCACTCACCGTCCCCACTCCACGTCCCCACTCCCCGTCCCCTCTCCCCGTCCCCTCTCCCCGTCCCCTCTCCCCGTCCCCACTCCCCGTCCCCACTCCCCGTCCCCTCTCCCCGTCCCCTCTCCCCGTCCCCTCTCCCCGTCCCCTCTCCCCGTCCCCACTCCCCGTCACCACTCCCCGTCCCCACTCCCCGTCCCCTCTCCCCGTCCCCTCTCCCCGTCCCCTCTCCCCGTCCCCTCTCCCCGTCCCCTCTCCCCGTCCCCTCTCCCCGTCCCCTCTCACCGACCGCTTTCCCCGTCCCCTCTCACCGACCGCTCTCCCCGTCCCCACTCCCCGTCCCCACTCCCCGTCCCCACTCCCCGTCCCCACTCCCCGTCCCCACTCCCCGTCCCCTCTCCCCGTCCCCTCTCCCCGTCCCCTCTCCCCGTCCCCTCTCACAGTCCCCTCTCACAGTCCCCTCTCACCGTCGCCTCTCACCGTCCCCCCTCCCCGTCCCCGCTCCCCGCTCCCCGCTCCCCGTCCCCGCTCCCCACTCCCCGCTCCCCGTCCCCGTCCCCGCTCTTCGTCCCCGCTCCCCGTCCCCGCTCCCCGTCCCCACACCCCGTCCACACTCCCCGTCCCCACTCCCCGTCCCCACTCCCCGTCCCCACTCCCCGTCCCCACTGCTCATCCCCACTCACCGTCCCCACTCACCGTCCCCACTCACCGTCCCCACTCACCGTCCCCACTCACCGTCCCCACTCACCGTCCCCACTCACCGTCCCCACTCACCGTCCCCACTTATCGTCCCCGTTTATCGTCCCCACTCCCCACTCCCCGTCCCCACTCCCCGTCCCCACTCCCCGTCCCCACTCCCCGTCCCCACTCCCCGTCCCCGCTCCCGGTCCCCGCTGCTCGTCCCCGCTGCTCGTCCCCGCTCACCGTCCCCGCTCCCTGTCCCCGCTCCCCGTCCCCTCTCCCCGTCCCCTCTCCCCGTCCCCGCTCCCCGTCCCCGCTCCCCGTCCCCGCTCCACGTCCCCACTTACCCCCCCACTCCCCACTCCCCGCTCCCCGTCCCCGCTCCCCGTCCCCGCTCCCCGTCCGCACTCTCCTTCCCCACTCCCCGTAGCTACTCACCGTCCGTCCCCACTCTCCGACCCCACTCACCGTAGCCACTCACCGTAGCCACTCACCGTCCCCTCTCTCCGTCCCCACTCTCGGTCCCCTCTCACCGTCCCCACTCCCCGTCCCCACTCTCCGTCCCCACTCTCCGTCCCCACTCCCCGTAGCTACTCACCGTCCGTCCCCACTCTCCGACCCCACTCACCGTAGCCACTCACCGTAGCCACTCACCGTAGCCACTCACCGTCCCATCTCTCCGTCCCCTCTCTCCGTCCCGTCTCACCGTCCACTCTCACCGTCCCCTCTCCCCGTCCCCTCTCCCCGTCCCCTCTCCCCGTCCCCTCTCCCCGTCCCCTCTCCCCGTCCCCACTCACCGTCCCCACTCACCGTCCCCACTCACCGTCCCCACTCACCGTCCCCTCTCCCCGTCCCCTCTCCCCGTCCCCTCTCCCCGTCCCCTCTCCCCGTCCCCACTCCCCGTCCCCACTCCCCGTCCACACTCCCCGTCCCCACTCCCCGTCCCCACTCCCCGTCCCCACTCCCGGTCCCCACTGCCTGTCCCCACTGCTCGTCCCCACTCACCGTCCCCACTCACCGTCCCCACTTATCCTCCCCGTCCCCACTCCCCGTCCCCACTCCCCGTCCCCACTCCCCGTCCCCACTGCTCGTCCCTGCTCACCGTCCCCGCTCACCGTCCCCGCTCCCCGTCCCCGCTCCCCGTCCCCGCTCCCCGTCCCCTCTCACAGTCCCCGCTCCCCGTCCCCGCTCCCCGTCCCCGCTCCCCGTCCCCGCTCCACGTCCCCACTTACCCCCCCACTCCCCACTCCCCGCTCCCCGTCCCCGCTCCCCGTCCGCACTCTCCTTCCCCACTCCCCGTAGCTACTCACCGTCCGTCCCCACTCTCCGACCCCACTCACCGTAGCCACTCACCGTAGCCACTCACCGTCCCCTCTCTCCGTCCCCACTCTCGGTCCCCTCTCACCGTCCCCACTCCCCGTCCCCACTCCCCGTCCCCACTCTCCGTCCCCACTCCCCGTAGCTACTCACCGTCCGTCCCCACTCTCCGACCCCACTCACCGTAGCCACTCACCGTAGCCACTCACCGTAGCCACTCACCGTCCCATCTCTCCGTCCCCTCTCTCCGTCCCGTCTCTCCGTCCCGTCTCACCGTCCCCTCTCCCCGTCCCCTCTCCCCGTCCCCTCTCCCCGTCCCCTCTCCCCGTCCCCACTCACCGTCCCCACTCACCGTCCCCACTCACCGTCCCCTCTCCCCGTCCCCTCTCCCCGTCCCCTCTCCCCGTCCCCTCTCCCCGTCCCCACTCCCCGTCCCCACTCCCCGTCCACACTCCCCGTCCCCACTCCCCGTCCCCACTCCCCGTCCCCACTCCCCGTCCCCACTCCCGGTCCCCACTGCTTGTCCCCACTGCTCGTCCCCACTGCTCGTCCCCACTCACCGTCCCCACTCACCGTCCCCACTCACCGTCCCCACTTATCCTCCCCGTCCCCACTCCCCGTCCCCACTCCCCGTCCCCACTCCCCGTCCCCACTCCCCGTCCCCACTCCCCGTCCCCACTCCCGGTCCCCACTGCTCGTACCTGCTCACCGTCCCCGCTCACCGTCCCCGCTCACCGTCCCCGCTCCCCGTCCCCGCTCCCCGTCCCCGCTCCCCGTCCCCTCTCCCCGTCCCCTCTCACCGTCCCCGCTCCCCATCCCTGCTCCCCGTCCCCGCTCCCCGTCCCCGCTCAACGTCCCCACTTACCCCCCCACTCCCCGCTCCCCGTCCCCGCTCCCCGTCCCCGCTCCCCGTCCCCGCTCCCCGTCCCCGCTCCCCGTCCCCACTCTCCTTCCCCACTCTCCTTCCCCACTCCCCGTAGCTACTCACCGTCCGTCCCCACTCTCCGACCCCACTCACCGTAGCTACTCACCGTAGCCACTCACCGTAGCCACTCACCGTCCCCTCTCTCCGTCCCCACTCTCGGTCCCCTCTCACCGTCCCCACTCCCCGTCCCCACTCTCCGTCCCCACTCCCCGTAGCTACTCACCGTCCGTCCCCACTCTCCGACCCCACTCACCGTAGCCACTCACCGTAGCCACTCACCGTAGCCACTCACCGTAGCCACTCACCGTCCCATCTCTCCGTCCCCTCTCTCCGTCCCGTCTCACCGTCCACTCTCACCGTCCCCTCTCACCGTTCCCACTCCCCGTCCCCTCTCCCCGTCCCCTCTCCCCGTCCCCACTCACCGTCCCCACTCACCGTCCCCACTCACCGTCCCCACTCACCGTCCACTCTCCCCGTCCCCTCTCCCCGTCCCCTCTCCCCGTCCCCTCTCCCCGTCCCCTCTCCCCGTCCCCTCTCCCCGTCCCCACTCCCCGTCCCCACTCCCCGTCCCCTCTCACCGTCCCCTCTCACCGTCCCCGCTCCCCGTCCCCGCTCCCCGTCCCCGCACCCCTTCCCCGCTCCCCGTCCCCGCTCCCCGTCCTCGCTCCCCGTCCCCGCTCACAGTCCCCACTCACCGTCCCCACTCATCGTCCCCGTTTATCGTCCCCACTCCCCACTCCCCGTCCCCACTCCCCGTCCCCACTCCCCGTCCCCACTCCCCGTCCCCACTCCCCGTCCCCACTCAATGTAGCCACTCCCAGTCCCCACTGCTTGTCCCCACTGCTTGTCCCCACTGCTTGTCCCCACTGCTCGTCCCCACTGCTCGTCCCCACTGCTCGTCCCCACTCACCGTCCCCACTCACCGTCCCCACTCTCCGTCCCCACACTCCGTCGCCTCTCATGGTCCCCACTCCCCGTCCCCGCTCCCCGTCCCCGCTCCCCGTCCCCGCTCCCCGTCCCCGCTCACCGTCCCCGCTCCCCGTCCCCGCTCCCCGTCCCCGCTCCCCGTCCCCTCTCCCCGTCCCCTCTCCCCGTCCCCTCTCACGGTCCCCGCTCCCCGTCCCCGCTCCCCGTCCCCGCTCCCCGTCCCCACTTACCGTCCCCACTCCCCACTCCCCATTCCCCATCCCCACTCCCCGTCCCCACTCCCCGTCCCCACTCCCCGTCCCCACTCCCCGTCCCCACACTCCGTCCCCTCTCATGGTCCCCACTCCCCATCCCCGCTCCCCGTCCCCGCTCCCCGTCCCCGCTCACCGTCCCCGCTCACCGTCCCCGCTCACCGTCCCCACTCACCGTCCCCACTCACCGTCCCCACTCACCGTCCCCGCTCACCGTCCCCGCTCCCTGTCCCCGCTCCTCGTCCCCGCTCCCCTTCCCCGCTCCCCGTCCCCGCTCCCCGTCCCCGCTCCCCGTCCCCGCTCCCCGTCCCCACTCCCCGTCCCCACTCCCCATCGTCACTCCCCGTCCCCACTCCCCGTCCCCACTCCCCGTCCCCACTCCCCGTCCCCTCTCACCGTCCCCTCTCACCGTCCCCTCTCTCCGTCCCCGCTCACCGTCCTCGCTCCCCGTCCCCGCTCCCCGTCCCCGCTCACATTCCCCACTCAGACTTCCCACACCCCGTCCCCACTCCCCGTCCCCACTCCCCGTCCCCACTCCCCGTCCCCACTCCCCGTCCCCACTCCCCGTCCCCACTCACCGTCCCCACTCACCGTCCCCACTCCCCGTCCCCACTCCCCGTCCCCACTCCCCGTCCCCACTCCCCGTCCCCACTCCCCGACCCCACTCACCGTCCCCACTCACCGTCCCCACTCACCGTCCCCACTCTCCGTCCCCACTCTCCGTCCCCACTCTCCGTCCCCTCTCACCGTCCCCACTCCCCGTCCCCACTCCCCGTCCCCACTCCCCGTCCCCACTCCCCGTCCCCACTCCCCGTCCCCACTCCCCGTCCCCACTCCCCGTCCCCACTCCGCGTCCCCACTCAATGTAGCCACTCCCGCTCCCCACTGCTGGTCCCCACTGCTCGTCCCCACTCACCGTCCCCACTCACCGTCCCCACTCACCGTCCCCACTCACCGTCCCCACTCACCGTCCCCACACTCCGTCCCCTCTCATGGTCCCCACTCCCCGTCCCCGCTCCCCGTCCCCGCTCACCGTCCCCGCTCACCGTCCCCGCTCCCCGTCCCCGCTCCCCGTCCCCGCTCCCCGTCCCCGCTCCCCGTCCCCGCTCCCCGTCCCAGCTCCCCGTGCCCGCTCCCCGTCCCCTCTCCCCGTCCCCTCTCACCGTCCCCGCTCCCCGACCCCGCTCCCCGTCCCCGCTCCCCGTCCCCGCTCCCCGTCCCCGCTCCCCGTCCCCGCTCCCCGTCCCCGCTCCCCGTCCCCACATACCGTCCCCACTCCCCGCTCCCCGTCCCCGCTCCCCGTCCCCGCTCCCCGTCCCAGTCCCCGCTCACAGTCCCCGCTCACCGTCCCCGCTCACCGTCCCCACTTACCGTCCCCACTCCCCACTCCCCACTCCCCACTCCCCGTCCCCACTCCCCGTCCCCACTCCCCGTCCCCACTCCCCGTCCCCACTCCCCGTCCCCACTCCCCGTCCCCACTCAATGTAGCCACTCCCGGTCCCCACTGCTCGTCCCCACTCACCGTCCCCACTCACCGTCCCCACTCACCTCCCCACTCACCGTCGCCACTCACCGTAGCCACTCACCGTCGCCACTCACCGTCCCCACACTCCGTCCCCTCTCATGGTCCCCACTCCCCATCCCCACTCCCCGTCACCGCTCCCCGTCACCGCTCCTCGTCCCCGCTCACCGTCCCCGCTCACCGTCCCCGCTCACCGTCCCCGCTCACCGTCCCCGCTCCTCGTCCCCGCTCCCCTTCCCCGTCCGCACTCCCCGTCCGCACTCCCCGTCCCCTCTCCCCGTCCCCTCTCACCGTCCCCGCTCCCCGTCCCCTCTCCCCGTCCCCTCTCCCCGTCCCCTCTCCCCGTCCCCTCTCCCCGTCCCCTCTCCCCGTCCCCTCTCCCCGCCCCCTCTCCCCGTCCCCACTCCCCGTCCCCACTCCCCGTCCCCACTCCCCGTCCCCACTCCCCGTCCCCAATCCCCGTCCCCACTCCCCGTCCCCACTCCCCGTCCCCACTCCCCGTCCCGACTCCCCGTCCCCTCTCCCCGTCCCCTCTCCCCGTCCCCTCTCCCCGTCCCCACCCCCCGTCCCCACCCCCCGTCCCCACTCCCCGTCCCCACTCCCCGTCCCCACTCCCCGTCCCCACACCCCACACCCCGTCCCCACACCCCGTCCCCACACCCCGTCCCCACACCCCGTCCCCACACCCCGTCCCCACACCCCGTCCCCACTCTCCGTCCCCACTCTCCGTCCCCACTCTCCGTCCCCACTCTCCGTCCCCACTCTCCGTCCCCACTCTCCGTCCCCACTCTCCGTCCCCACTCACTGGAACCACTCACCGTCCCCACTCACCGTCCCCACTCACCGTCCCCACTCACCGTCCCCACTCTCCGTCCCCACTCTCCGTCCCCACTCTCGGTCCCCTCTCACCGTCCCCACTCCCCGACCCCACTCTCCGTCCCCACTCTCCGTCCCCACTCCCCGTAGCTACTCACCGTCCGTCCCCACTCTCCGACCCCACTCACCATAGCCACTCACCGTTGCCACTCACCGTCCCCTCTCTCCGTCCCCTCTCTCCGTCCCCTCTCACCGTCCCCTCTCACCGTTCCCACTCCCCGTCCCCACTCCCCGTCCCCTCTCCCCGTCCCCTCTCCCCGTCCCCACTCACCGTCCCCACTACCCGTCCCCTCTCCCCGTCCCCTGTCCCCGTCCCCACTCCCGGTCCCCAATCCCCGTCCCCTCTCCCCGTCCCCTCTCCCCGTCCCCTCTCCCCGTCCCCTCTCCCCGTCCCCAATCCCCGTCCCCTCTCACCGTCCCCGCTCCCCGTCCCCGCTCCCCGTCCCCGCTCCCCGTCCCCGCTCCCCGTCCCCGCTCCCCGCCCCCGCTCCCCGCCCCCGCTCCCCGTCCCCGCTCACAGTCCCCACTCACCGTCCCCACTTATCGTCCCCGTTTATCGTCCCCACTCCCCACTCCCCCTCCCCACTCCCCGTCGCCACTCCCCGTCCCCACTCCCCGTCCCCACTCCCCGTCCCCACTCCCCGTCCCCACTCAATGTAGCCACTCCCGGTCCCCACTGCTCGTCCCCACTGCTCGTCCCCACTCACCGTCCCCACTCACCGTACCCACTCACCGTCCCCACACTCCGTCCCCTCTCATGGTCCCCGCTCCCCTTCCCCGCTCACCGTCCCCGCTCACCGTCCCCCGTCCCCGCTCCCCGTCCCCTCTCCCCGTCCCCTCTCCCCGTCCCCGCTCCCCGTCCCCGCTCCACGTCCCCGCTTCCCTTCCCCACTCTCCGTCCCCACTCTCCGTCCCCACTCTCCGACCCCACTCACCGTAGCCACTCACCGTAGCCACTCACCGTAGCCACTCACCGTAGCCACTCACCGTAGCCACTCACCGTCCCCTCTCTCCGTCCCCACTCTCCGTCCCCTCTCACCGTTCCCACTCCCCGTCCCCACTCTCCGTCCCCACTCCCCGTAGCTACTCACCGTCCGTCCCCACTCTCCGACCCCACTCACCGTAGCCACTCACCGTAGCCACTCACCGTAGCCACTCACCGTAGCCACTCACCGTCCCCTCTCTCCGTCCCCTCTCTCCGTCCCCTCTCTCCGTCCCCTCTCTCCGTCCCCTCTCTCCGTCCCCTCTCACCGTCCCCTCTCACCGTCCCCTCTCACCGTCCCCTCTCCCCGTCCCCTCTCCCCGTCCCCTCTCCCCGTCCCCTCTCCCCGTCCCCTCTCCCCGTCCCCTCTCCCCGTCCCCACTACCCGTCCCCACTACCCGTCCCCTCTCCTCGTCCCCTCTCCCCGTCCCCACTCCCCGTCCCCAATCCCCGTCCCCTCTCCCCGTCCCCTCTCACCGTCCCCTCTCACCGTCCCCTCTCACCGTCCCCTCTCACCGTCCCCTCTCACCGTCCCCTCTCACCGTCCCCTCTCACCGTCCCCTCTCCCCGTCCCCTCTCACCGTCCCCGCTCACCGTCCCCGCTCCCCGTCCCCGCTCCCCGTCCCCGCTCCCCGTCCCCGCTCCCCGTCCCCGCTCCCCGTCCCCGCTCCCCGTCCCCGCTCCCCGTCCCCGCTCCCCGTCCCCACACCCCGTCCCCACACCCCGTCCCCACTCTCCGTCCCCACTCTCCGTCCCCACTCTCCGTCCCCACTCTCCGTCCCCACTCTCCGTCCCCACTCTCCGTCCCCACTCTCCGTCCCCACTCTCGGTCCCCTCTCACCGTCCCCACTCCCCCTAGCTACTCACCGTCCGTCCCCACTCTCCGACCCCACTCACCGTAGCCACTCACCATAGCCACTCACCGTCCCCTCTCTCCGTCCCCTCTCACCGTCCCCTCTCACCGTCCCCTCTCACCGTCCCCTCTCACCGTCCCCACTCACCATCCCCATGACCCGTCCCCTCTCCCCGTCCCCACTCCCCGTCCCCACTCCCCGTCCCCAATCCCCGTCCCCTCTCACCGTCCCCTCTCACCGTCCCCACACCCCGTCCCCAATCCCCGTCCCCTCTCACCGTCCCCGCTCCCCGTCCCCTCTCACCGTCCCCTCTCACTGTCCCCGCTCCCCGTCCCCGCTCCCCGTCCCCGCTCCCCGTCCCCGCTCCCCGCCCCCGCTCCCCGTCCCCGCTCACCGTCCCCGCTCACCGTCCCCACTCACCGTCCCCACTTATCGTCCCCGTTTATCGTCCCCGTTTATCGTCCCCACTCCCCACTCCCCGTCCCCACTCCCCGTCCCCACTCCCCATCCCCACTCCCCGTCCCCACTCCCCGTCCCCACTGCTCGTCCCCACTGCTCGTCCCCACTCACCGTCCCCACTCACCGTCCCCTCTCATGGTCCCCACTCCCCGTCCCCGCTCCCCGTCCCCTCTCACCGTCCCCGCTCCCCGTCCCCTCTCACTGTCCCCGCTCCCCGTCCCCGCTCCCCGTCCCCGCTCCCCGTCCCCGCTCCCCGCCCCCGCTCCCCGTCCCCGCTCACCGTCCCCGCTCACCGTCCCCACTCACCGTCCCCACTCATCGTCCCCGTTTATCGTCCCCGTTTATCGTCCCCGTTTATCGTCCCCACTCCCCACTCCCCGTCCCCACTCCCCGTCCCCACTCCCCGTCCCCACTCCCGGTCCCCACTCCCGGTCCCTACTGCTCGTCCCCACTGCTCGTCCCCACTCACCGTCCCCTCTCACCGTCCCCTCTCATGGTCCCCACTCCCCGTCCCCGCTCCCCGTCCCCGCTCCCCGTCCCCGCTCACCGTCCCCGCTCACCGTCCCCGCTCCCCGTCCCCGCTCCCCGTCCCCGCTCCCCGTCCCCGCTCCCCGTCCCCGCCGCCCGTCCCCGCTCCCCGTCCCCGCTCCCCGTCCCCGCTCCCCGTCCCCTCTCCCCGTCCCCTCTCCCCGTCCCCTCTCACCGTCCCCTCTCACCGTCCCCGCTCCCCGTCCCCGCTCCCCGTCCCCACTTACTGTCCCCACTCCCCACTCCCCGCTCCCCATCCCCGCTCCCCGTCCCCGCTCCCCGTCCCCGCTCCCCGTCCCCGCTCCCCGTCCCCACTCTCCGTCCCCACTCCCCGTAGCTACTCACCGTCCGTCCCCACTCCCCATCCCCACTCTCCGACCCCACTCACCGTAGCCACTCACCGTAGCCACTCACCGTAGCCACTCACCGTAGCCACTCACCGTAGCCACTCACCGTAGCCACTCACCGTCCCCTCTCTCCGTCCCCACTCTCGGTCCCCTCTCACCGTCCCCACTCCCCGTCCCCACTCTTCGTCCCCACTCCCCGTAGCTACACACCGTCCGTCCCCACTCTCCGACCCCACTCACCGTAGCCACTCACCGTAGCCACTCACCGTCCCCTCTCTCCGTCCCCTCTCTCCGTCCCGTCTCACCGTCCCCTCTCACCGTCCGCTCTCACCGTCCATTGTCACCGTCCCCACTCACCGTCCCCACTCACCGTCCCCACTCACCGTCCCCACTCACCGTCCCCACTACCCGTCCCCTCTTCCCGTCCTCTCTCCCCGTCCCCTCTCCCCGTCCCCACTCCCCGTCCCCTCTCCCCGTCCCCTCTCCCCGTCCCCTCTCGCCGTCCCCTCTCGCCGTCCCCTCTCGCCGTCCCCTCTCGCCGTCCCCTCTCGCCGTCCCCTCTCGCCGTCCCCTCTCACCGTCCCCACTCCCCGTCCCCTCTCACCGTCCCCGCTCCCCGTCCCCGCTCCCCTTCCCCGCTCCCCGTCCCCGCTCCCCGTCCCCGCTCCACTTCCCCGCTCACCGTCCCCGCTCACCGTCCCCGCTCACCGTCCCCGCTCACCGTCCCCGCTCACCGTCCCCGCTGACCGTCCCCGCTTATCGTCCCCGTTTATCGTCCACACTCCCCACTCCCCGTCCCCACTCCCCGTCCCCACTCCCCGTCCCCACTCCCCGTCCCCACTCCCCGTCCCCACTCACCGTCCCCACTCCCCGTCCCCACTCACCGTCCCCACTCCCCGTCCCCACTCCCCGTCCCCACTCCCCGTCCCCACTCCCCGTCCCCTCTCCCCGTCCCCACTCCCCGTCCCCAATCCCCGTCTCCTCTCACCGTCTCCTCTCACCGTCCCCGCTCCCCGTCCCCTCTCACCGTCCCCTCTCACCGTCCCCGCTCCCCGTCCCCGCTCCCCGTCCCCGCTCCCCGTCCCCGCTCTCCGCCCCCGCTCACCGTCCCCACTCACCGTCCCCACTTATCGTCCCCGTTTATCGTCCCCACTCCCCACTCCCCGTCCCCACTCCCCGTCCCCACTCCCCGTCCCCACTCCCCGTCCCCACTCGCTGTCCCCACTCCCCGTCCCCACTCCCCGTCCCCACTCCCCGTCCCCACTCAATGTAGCCACTCCCGGTCCCCACTGCTCGTCCCCACTGCTCGTCCCCACTCCCCGTCCCCGCTCCCCGTCCCCGCTCACCGTCGCCGCTCCCCGTCCCCGCTCCCCGTCCCCGCTCCCCGACCCCGCTCCACGTCCCCACTTACCGTCCCCACTCCCCACTCCCCGCTCCCCATCTCCGCTCCCCGTCCTCGCTCCCCGTCCCCGCTCCCCGTCCCCGCTCCCCGTCCCCACTCTCCGTCCCCACTCCCCGTCCCCACTCTCCGTCCCCACTCCCCGTAGCTACTCACCGTCCGTCCCCACTCTCCGTCCCCACTCTCCGTCCCCACTCTCCGTCCCCACTCTCCGACCCCACTCTCCGACCCCACTCACCGTAGCCACTCACCGTAGCCACTCACCGTAGCCACTCACCGTAGCCACTCACCGTAGCCACTCACCGTCCCCTCTCTCCGTCCCCACTCTCCGTCCCCACTCTCCGTCCCCTCTCACCGTCCCCACTCCCCGTCCCCACTCTCCGTCCCCACTCCCCGTAGCTACTCACCGTCCGTCCCCACTCACCGTAGCCACTCACCGTAGCCACTCACCGTAGCCACTCACAGTCCCCTCTCTCCGTCCCCTCTCTCCGTCCCCTCTCTCCGTCCCGTCTCACCGTCCCCTCTCACCGTCCCCTCTCACCGTCCCCTCTCACCGTCCCCACTCCCCGTCCCCACTCACCGTCCCCACTCCCCGTCCCCTCTCGCCGTCCCCTCTCGCCGTCCCCTCTCGCCGTCCCCTCTCGCCGTTCCCACTCCCCGTCCCCTCTCCCCGTCCCCTCTCGCCGTCCCCTCTCGCCGTCCCCTCTCGCCGTCCCCACTCCCCGTGCCCTCTCCCCGTCCCCACTACCCGTCCCCTCTCCCCGTCCCCTCTCCCCGTCCCCTCTCGCCGTCCCCTCTCGCCGTCCCCTCTCGCCGTCCCCACTCCCCGTCCCCTCTCCCCGTCCCCACTACCCGTCCCCAATCCCCGTCCCCTCTCCCCGTCCCCTCTCCCCGTCCCCTCTCGCCGTCCCCTCTCGCCGTCCCCTCTCGCCGTCCCCACTCCCCGTCCCCTCTCACCGTCCCCGCTCCCCGTCCCCGCTCCCCGTCCCCGCTCCCCGTCCCCGCTCCACGTCCCCGCTCCCCGTCCCCGCTCCCCGTCCCCGCTCCACGTCCCCGCTCCACGTCCCCGCTCACCGTCCCCGCTCACCGTCCCCACTCACCGTCCCCGCTCACCGTCCCCACTCACCGTCCCCACTTATCGTCCCCGTTTATCGTCCACACTCCCCACTCCCCGTCCCCACTCCCCGTCCCCACTCCCCGTCCCCACTCCCGGTCCCCACTCCCCGTCCCCACTGCTCGTCCCCACTCACCGTCCCCGCTCACCGTCCCCGCTCACCGTCCCCGCTCACCGTCCCCGCTCACCGTCCCCGCTCCCCGTCCCCGCTCCCCGTCCCCACTCAACGTCCCCACTCCCCGTCCCCACTCCCCGTCCCCGCTCCCCGTCCCCGCTCCCCGTCCCCACTTAACGTCCCCACTCCCCACTCCCCGTCCCCACTCCCCGTCCCCACTCCCCGTCCCCACTCCCCGTCCCCATTCCCCGTCCCCACTCCCCGTCCCCACTCCCCGTCCCCACTCCCCGTCCCCACTCCCCGTCCCCACTCCCCGTCCCCACTCAATGTAGCCACTCCCGGTCCCCACTGCTCGTCCCCACTGCTCGTCCCCACTCACCGTCCCCACTCACCGTCCCCACTCACCGTCCCCACTCACCGTCCCCACTCAATGTAGCCACTCCCGGTCCCCACTGCTCGTCCCCACTGCTCGTCCCCACTGCTCGTCCCCACTGCTCGTCCCCACTCACCGTCCCCACTCACCGTCCCCACTCACCGTCCCCACTCACCGTCCCCACTCATGGTCCCCGCTCCCCGTCCCCGCTCACCGTCCCCGCTCACCGTCCCCCGTCCCCGCTCCCCGTCCCCTCTCCCCGTCCCCTCTCCCCGTCCCCGCTCCCCGTCCCCGCTCCACGTCCCCACTTACCGTCCCCGCTCCCCACTCCCCGCTCCCCATCCCCGCTCCCCGTCCCCGCTTCCCTTCCCCGCTCCCCGTCCCCACTCTCCGTACCCACTTCCCGTAGCTACTCACCGTCCGTCCCCACTCTCCATCCCCACTCTCCGACCCCACTCACCGTAGCCACTCACCGTAGCCACTCACCGTAGCCACTCACCGTAGCCACTCACCGTAGCCACTCACCGTAGCCACTCACCGTCCCCTCTCTCCGTCCCCACTCTCCGTCCCCACTCACCGTTCCCACTCCCCGTCCCCACTCTCCGTCCCCACTCCCCGTAGCTACTCACCGTCCGTCCCCACTCTCCGACCCCACTCACCGTAGCCACTCACCGTAGCCACTCACCGTAGCCACTCACCGTAGCCACTCACCGTCCCCTCTCTCCGTCCCCTCTCTCCGTCCCCTCTCTCCGTCCCCTCTCTCCGTCCCCTCTCACCGTCCCCTCTCACCGTCCCCTCTCACCGTCCCCTCTCACCGTCCCCTCTCACCGTCCCCTCTCACCGTCCCCACTCCCCGTTCCCACTCCCCGTCCCCACTCCCCGTCCCCTCTCCCCGTCCCCTCTCCCCGTCCCCTCTCCCCGTCCCCTCTCCCCGTCCCCACTACCCGTCCCCACTACCCGTCCCCACTACCCGTCCCCTCTCCCCGTCCCCTCTCCCCGTCCCCTCTCACCGTCCCCTCTCCCCGTCCCCACTCCCCGTCCCCAATCCCCGTCCCCTCTCCCCGTCCCCTCTCACCGTCCCCTCTCACCGTCCCCTCTCACCGTCCCCTCTCACCGTCCCCTCTCCCCGTCCCCTCTCATCGTCCCCTCTCACCGTCCCCGCTCCCCGTCCCCGCTCCCCGTCCCCGCTCCCCGTCCCCGCTCCCCGTCCCCGCTCCCCGTCCCCACACCCCGTCCCCACACCCCGTCCCCACTCTCCGTCCCCACTCTCCGTCCCCACTCTCCGTCCCCACTCACTGGAACCACTCTCCGTCCCCACTCTCCGTCCCCACTCTCCGTCCCCACTCTCCGTCCCCACTCTCCGTCCCCACTCTCCGTCCCCACTCTCCGTCCCCACTCTCGGTCCCCTCTCACCGTCCCCACTCCCCGTAGCTACTCACCGTCCGTCCCCACTCTCCGACCCCACTCACCGTAGCCACTCACCATAGCCACTCACCGTAGCCACTCACCGTCCCCTCTCTCCGTCCCCTCTCACCGTCCCCTCTCACCGTCCCCACTCCCCGTCCCCACTCACCGTCCCCATGACCCGTCCCCTCTCCCCGTCCCCTGTCCCCGTCCCCACTCCCCGTCCCCAATCCCCGTCCCCTCTCACCGTCCCCTCTCACCGTCCCCTCTCCCCGTCCCCACACCCCGTCCCCAATCCCCGTCCCCTCTCACCGTCCCCGCTCCCCGTCCCCTCTCACCGTCCCCTCTCACTGTCCCCGCTCCCCGTCCCCGCTCCCCGCCCCCGCTCCCCGTCCCCACTCACCGTCCCCACTCATCGTCCCCGTTTATCGTCCCCGTTTATCGTCCCCACTCCCCACTCCCCGTCCCCACTCCCCGTCCCCACTCCCCGTCCCCACTCCCCGTCCCCACTCAATGTAGCCACTCCCGGTCCCCACTGCTCGTCCCCACTGCTCGTCCCCAATCACCGTCCCCACTCACCGTCCCCTCTCATGGTCCCCGCTCCCCGTCCCCGCTCCCCGTCCCCGCTCACCGTCCCCGCTCACCGTCCCCGCTCCCCGTCCCCGCTCCCCGTCCCCGCTCCCCGTCCCCGCCGCCCGTCCCCGCTCCCCGTCCCCGCTCCCCGTCCCCGCTCCCCATCCCCTCTCCCCGTCCCCTCTCCCCGTCCCCTCTCACCGTCCCCTCTCACCGTCCCCGCTCCCCGTCCCCGCTCCACGTCCCCACTTACCGTCCCCACTCCCCACTCCCCGCTCCCCATCCCCGCTCCCCGTCCCCGCTCCCCGTCCCCGCTCCCCGTCCCCGCTCCCCGTCCCCGCTCCCCGTCCCCGCTCCCCGTCCCCACTCTCCGTCCCCACTCCCCGTAGCTACTCACCGTCCGTCCCCACTCTCCATCCCCACTCTCCGACCCCACTCACCGTAGCCACTCACCGTAGCCACTCACCGTAGCCACTCACCGTAGCCACTCACCGTAGCCACTCACCGTCCCCTCTCTCCGTCCCCACTCTCGGTCCCCTCTCACCGTCCCCACTCCCCGTCCCCACTCTTCGTCCCCACTCCCCGTAGCTACTCACCGTCCGTCCCCACTCTCCATCCCCACTCTCCGACCCCACTCACCGTAGCCACTCACCGTAGCCACTCACCGTAGCCACTCACCGTAGCCACTCACCGTAGCCACTCACCGTCCCCTCTCTCCGTCCCCTCTCTCCGTCCCGTCTCACCGTCCCCGCTCCCCGTCCCCACTCTCCGTCCCCACTCCCCGTAGCTACTCACCGTCCGTCCCCACTCTCCATCCCCACTCTCCGACCCCACTCACCGTAGCCACTCACCGTAGCCACTCACCGTAGCCACTCACCGTAGCCACTCACCGTAGCCACTCACCGTCCCCTCTCCCCGTCCCCTCTCCCCGTCCCCACTCCCCGTCCCCTCTCCCCGTCCCCTCTCGCCGTCCCCTCTCGCCGTCCCCTCTCGCCGTCCCCTCTCGCCGTCCCCTCTCACCGTCCCCACTCCCCGTCCCCTCTCACCGTCCCCGCTCCCCGTCCCCGCTCCCCTTCCCCGCTCCCCGTCCCCGCTTCCCGTCCCCGCTCCACGTCCCCGCTCACCGTCCCCGCTCACCGTCCCCGCTCACCGTCCCCGCTCACCGTCCCCGCTCACCGTCCCCGCTCACCGTCCCCACTCACCGTCCCCGCTTATCGTCCCCGTTTATCGTCCACACTCCCCACTCCCCGTCCCTACTCCCCGTCCCCACTCCCCGTCCCCACTCCCCGTCCCCACTCCCCGTCCCCACTCCCCGTCCCCACTCCCCGTCCCCACTCCCCGTCCCCACTCACCGTCCCCACTCCCCGTCCCCACTCCCCGTCCCCACTCCCCGTCCCCTCTCCCCGTCCCCTCTCCCCGTCCCCACTCCCCGTCCCCAATCCCCGTCTCCTCTCACCGTCTCCTCTCACCGTCCCCGCTCCCCGTCCCCGCTCCCCGTCCCCGCTCCCCGTCCCCTCTCACCGTCCCCTCTCACCGTCCCCGCTCCCCGTCCCCGCACCCCGTCCCCGCTCCCCGTCCCCGCTCCCCGCCCCCGCTCACCGTCCCCACTCACCGTCCCCACTTATCGTCCCCGTTTATCGTCCCCACTCCCCACTCCCCGTCCCCACTCCCCGTCCCCACTCCCCGTCCCCACTCGCTGTCCCCACTCCCCGTCCCCACTCCCCGTCCCCACTCCCCGTCCCCACTCAATGTAGCCACTCCCGGTCCCCACTGCTCGTCCCCACTGCTCGTCCCCACTCCCCGTCCCCGCTCCCCGTCCCCGCTCAACGTCGCCGCTCCCCGTCCCCGCTCCCCGTCCCCGCTCCCCGTCCCCGCTCCACGTCCCCACTTACCGTCCCCACTCCCCACTCCCCGCTCCCCGTCCCCGCTCCCCGTCCTCACTCCCCGTCCCCGCTCCCCGTCCCCGCTCCCCGTCCCCACTCTCCGTCCCCACTCCCCGTCCCCACTCTCCGTCCCCACTCCCCGTAGCTACTCACCGTCCGTCCCCACTCTCCGTCCCCACTCTCCGTCCCCACTCTCCGACCCCACTCTCCGACCCCACTCACCGTAGCCACTCACCGTAGCCACTCACCGTAGCCACTCACCGTAGCCACTCACCGTCCCCTCTCTCCGTCCCCACTCTCTGTCCCCTCTCACCGTCCCCACTCCCCGTCCCCACTCTCCGTCCCCACTCCCCGTAGCTACTCACCGTCCGTCCCCACTCACCGTAGCCACTCACCGTAGCCACTCACCTTAGCCACTCACAGTCCCCTCTCTCCGTCCCCTCTCTCCGTCCCCACTCTCCGTCCCGTCTCACCGTCCCCTCTCACCGTCCCCTCTCACCGTCCCCTCTCACCGTCCCCTCTCACCGTCCCCTCTCACCGTCCCCACTCCCCGTCCCCACTCACCGTCCCCACTACCCGTCCCCACTACCCGTCCCCTCTCCCCGTCCCCTCTCCCCGTCCCCTCTCCCCGTCCCCTCTCACCGTCCCCTCTCACCGTCCCCGCTCCCCGTCCCCGCTCCCCGTCCCCGCTCCCCGTCCCCGCTCCCCGCCCCCGCTCACCGTCCCCACTCACCGTCCCCACTTATCGTCCCCGTTTATCGTCCCCACTCCCCACTCCCCGTCCCCACTCCCCGTCCCCACTCCCCGTCCCCACTCGCTGTCCCCACTCCCCGTCCCCACTCCCCGTCCCCACTCCCCGTCCCCACTCAATGTAGCCACTCCCGGTCCCCACTGCTCGTCCCCACTGCTCGTCCCCACTCCCCGTCCCCGCTCCCCGTCCCCGCTCAACGTCGCCGCTCCCCGTCCCCGCTCCCCGTCCCCGCTCCCCGTCCCCGCTCCACGTCCCCACTTACCGTCCCCACTCCCCACTCCCCGCTCCCCGTCCCCGCTCCCCGTCCTCACTCCCCGTCCCCGCTCCCCGTCCCCGCTCCCCGTCCCCGCTCCCCGTCCCCGCTCCCCGTCCCCGCTCTCCGTCCCCACTCTCCGTCCCCACTCCCCGTCCCCACTCTCCGTCCCCACTCCCCGTAGCTACTCACCGTCCGTCCCCACTCTCCGTCCCCACTCTCCGTCCCCACTCTCCGACCCCACTCTCCGACCCCACTCACCGTAGCCACTCACCGTAGCCACTCACCGTAGCCACTCACCGTAGCCACTCACCGTCCCCTCTCTCCGTCCCCACTCTCTGTCCCCTCTCACCGTCCCCACTCCCCGTCCCCACTCTCCGTCCCCACTCCCCGTAGCTACTCACCGTCCGTCCCCACTCACCGTAGCCACTCACCGTAGCCACTCACCTTAGCCACTCACAGTCCCCTCTCTCCGTCCCCTCTCTCCGTCCCCACTCTCCGTCCCGTCTCACCGTCCCCTCTCACCGTCCCCTCTCACCGTCCCCTCTCACCGTCCCCTCTCACCGTCCCCTCTCACCGTCCCCTCTCACCGTCCCCTCTCACCGTCCCCACTCCCCGTCCCCACTCACCGTCCCCACTACCCGTCCCCACTACCCGTCCCCTCTCCCCGTCCCCTCTCCCCGTCCCCTCTCCCCGTCCCCTCTCCCCGTCCCCTCTCCCCGTCCCCACTCCCCGTCCCCAATCCCCGTCCCCTCTCGCCGTCCCCTCTCGCCGTCCCCTCTCGCCGTCCCCTCTCGCCGTCCCCTCTCCCCGCCCCTCTCACCGTCCCCGCTCCCCGTCCCCGCTCCCCGTCCCCGCTCCCCGTCCCCGCTCCACGTCCCCGCTCCCCGTCCCCGCTCCCCGTCCCCGCTCCACGTCCCCGCTCCACGTCCCCCGCTCCACGTCCCCGCTCACCGTCCCCGCTCACCGTCCCCACTTATCGTCCCCGTTTATCGTCCACACTCCCCACTCCCCGTCCCCACTCCCCGTCCCCACTCCCCGTCCCCACTCCCCGTCCCCACTCCCGGTCCCCACTGCTCGTCCCCACTCACCGTCCCCGCTCACCGTCCCCGCTCACCGTCCCCCGCTCACCGTCCCCGCTCCCCGTCCCCGCTCCCCGTCCCCGCTCCCCGTCCCCACTCAACGTCCCCACTCCCCGCTCCCCGCTCCCCGTCCCCGCTCCCCGTCCCCGCTCCCCACTCCCCGCTCCCCGTCCCCGCTCCCCGTCCCCGCTCCCCGTCCCCACTTAACGTCCCCACTCCCCACTCCCCGTCCCCACTCCCCTGTTCACTCCCCGTCCCCACTCCCCGTCACCACTCCCCGTCCCCACTCCCCGTCCCCACTCCCCGTCCCCACTCCCCGTCCCCACTCAATGTAGCCACTCCCGGTCCCCACTGCTCGTCCCCACTCACCGTCCCCACTCACCGTCCCCACTCACCGTCCCCACTCACCGTCCCCACTCACCGTCGCCACTCACCGTCCCCACACTCCGTCCCCTCCCCACTCCCCGTCACCGCTCCCCGTCACCGCTCACCGTCCCCGCTCACCGTCCCCGCTCACCGTCCCCGCTCACCGTCCCCGCTCACCGTCCCCGCTCACCGTCCCCGCTCACCGTCCCCGCTCCTCGTCCCCGCTCCCCTTCCCCGATCCCCGTCCGCACTCCCCGTCCCCTCTCACCGTCCCCGCTCCCCGTCCCCGCTCCCCGTCCCCTCTCCCCGTCCCCACTCCCCGTCCCCAATCCCCGTCCCCACTCCCCGTCCCCACTCCCCGTCCCCACTCCCATTCCCCACTCCCCGTCCCCACTCCCCGTCCCCACTCCCCGTCCCCACTCCCCGTCCTCACTCCCCGTCCCCTCTCCCCGTCCCCTCTCCCCGTGCCCTCTCCCCGTCCCCACCCCCCGTCCCCACCCCCCGTCCCCACCCCCCGTCCCCACCCCCCGTCCCCACTCCCCGTCCCCACTCCCCGTCCCCACTCCCCGTCCCCACTCCCCGTCCCCACTCCCCGTCGTCAATCCCCGTCCCCACTCCCCGTCCCCACTCCCCGTCCCCACTCCCCGTCCCCACTCCCCGTCCCCTCTCACCGTCCCCTCTCACCGTCCCCTCTCACCGTCCCCTCTCACCGTCCCCTCTCACCGTCCCCTCTCACCGTCCCCTCTCACCGTCCCCTCTCACCGTCCCCTCTCACCGTCCCCTCTCTCCGTCCCCGCTCACCGTCCCCGCTCCCCGTCCCCGCTCACCTTCCCCACTCACCTTCCCCACTCACACTCCCCACTCCCCGTCCCCACTCCCCGTCCCCACTCCCCGTCCCCACTCCCCGTCCCCACTCCCCGTCCCCACTCCCCGTCCCCACTCACCGTCCCCTCTCCCCGTCCCCACTCCCCGTCCCCACTCCCCGTCCCCACTCCCCGTCCCCTCTCCCCGTCCCCTCTCCCCGTCCCCTCTCCCCGTCCCCTCTCCCCGTCCCCACTCCCCGTCCCCTCTCCCCGTCCCCTCTCCCCGTCCCCACTCCCCGTCCCCTCTCACCGTCCCCGCTCCCCGTCCCCGCTCACCGTCCCCGCTCACCGTCCCCGCTCACCGTCCCAACACTCCGTCCCCTCTCATGGTCCCCACTCCCCATCCCCACTCCCCGTCACCACTCCCCGTCACCACTCCCCGTCACCACTCCCCGTCACCGCTCCCCGTCCCCGATCACCGTCCCCGCTCACCGTACCCGCTCCCTGTCCCCGCTCCTCGTCCCCGCTCCCCTTCCCCACTCCCCGTCCGCACTCCCCGTCCCCTCTCCCCGTCCCCACTCCCCGTCCCCTCTCACCGTCCCCACTCCCCGTCCCCTCTCACCGTCCCCACTCACCGTCCCCACACTCCGTCCCCACTCCCCGTCACCGCTCCCCGTCCCCGCTCCCCGTCCATGCTCACCGTCCCCGCTCACCGTCCCCGCTCCCTGTCCCCGCTCCTCGTCCCCGCTCCCCGTCCGCACTCCCCGTACGCACTCCCCGTCCCCTCTCCCCGTCCCCTCTCCCCGTCCCCACTCCCCGTCCCCACTCCCCGTCCCCACTCCCCGTCCCCACTCCCCGTCCCCAATCCCCGTCCCCAATCCCCGTCCACACTCCCCGTCCCCACTCCCCGTCCCCACTCCCCGTCCCCACTCCCCGTCCCCTCTCCCCGTCCCCTCTCCCCGTCCCCTCTCCCCGTCCCCACCCCCCGTCCCCACCCCCCGTCCCCACCCCCCGTCCCCACTCCCCGTCCCCACTCCCCGTCCCCACTCCCCGTCCCCACTCCCCGTCCCCACTCCCCGTCCCCAATCCCCGTCCCCACTCCCCGTCGTCAATCCCCGTCCCCACTCCCCGTCCCCACTCCCCGTCCCCTCTCACCGTCCCCTCTCACCGTCCCCTCTCACCGTCCCCTCTCACCGTCCCCTCTCTCCGTCCCCGCTCACCGTCCCCGCTCCCCGTCCCCGCTCCCCGTCCCCGCTCACCTTCCCCACTCAGACTCCCCACTCCCCGTCCCCACTCCCCGTCGCCACTCCCCGTCGACACTCCCCGTCGACACTCCCCGTCGACACTCCCCGTCCCCACTCCCCGTCGCCACTCCCCGTCGCCACTCCCCGTCGCCACTCCCCGTCGCCACTCCCCGTCCCCACTCACCGTCCCCACTCACCGTCCCCACTCACCGTCCCCACTCACCGTCCCCTCTCCCCGTCCCCACTCCCCGTCCCCACTCCCCGTCCCCTCTCCCCGTCCCCTCTCCCCGTCCCCTCTCCCCGTCCCCTCTCCCCGTCCCCTCTCCCCGTGCCCTCTCCCCGTGCCCTCTCCCCATCCCCACCCCCCGTCCCCACCCCCCGTCCCCACCCCCCGTCCCCACCCCCCGTCCCCACTCCCCGTCCCCACTCCCCGTCCCCAATCCCCGTCCCCACTCCCCGTCGTCAATCCCCGTCCCCACTCCCCGTCCCCACTCCCCGTCCCCACTCCCCGTCCCCTCTCACCGTCCCCGCTCACCGTCCCCGCTCCCCGTCCCCGCTCCCCGTCCCCGCTGACCTTCCCCACTCAGACTCCCCACTCCCCGTCGCCACTCCCCGTCGCCACTCCCCGTCGCCACTCCCCGTCGCCACTCCCCGTCGCCACTCCCCGTCGCCACTCACCGTCGCCACTCACCGTCCCCACTCACCGTCCCCACTCACCGTCCCCACTCACCGTCCCCTCTCCCCGTCCCCACTCCCCGTCCCCACTCCCCGTCCCCACTCCCCGTCCCCACTCCCCGTCCCCACTCCCCGTCCCCACTCCCCGTCCCCACTCCCCGTCCCCACTCCCCGTCCCCTCTCACCGTCCACTCTCCCCGTCCCCTCTCCCCGTCCCCTCTCCCCGTCCCCTCTCCCCGTCCCCACTCCCCGTCCCCACTCCCCGTCCCCACTCCCCGTCCCCACTCCCCGTCCCCACTCCCCGTCCCCACTCCCCGTCCCCTCTCCCCGTCCCCACTCCCCGTCCCCTCTCACCGTCCCCTCTCACCGTCCCCTCTCCCCGTCCCCTCTCCCCGTCCCCTCTCCCCGTCCCCTCTCCCCGTCCCCTCTCCCCGTCCCCTCTCCCCGTCCCCTCTCACCGTCCCCTCTCACCGTCCCCTCTCACCGTCCCCTCTCACCGTCCCCTCTCACCGTCCCCGCTCCCCGTCCCCGCTCCCAGTCCCCGCTCCCAGTCCCCGCTCCCCACTCCCCGCTCCCCGTCCCCGCTCCCCGTCCCCGCTCCCCGTCCCCGCTCCCCGTCCCCGCTCCCCGTCCCCGCTCCCCGTCCCCACTCCCCGTCCCCACTCTCCGTCCCCACTCACTGGAACCACTCACCGTCCCCACTCACCGTCCCCACTCTCCGTCCCCACTCTCCGTCCCCACTCTCCGACCCCACTCTCCGACCCCACTCTCCGTCCCCACTCTCCGTCCCCACTCTCCGTCCACTCTCACCGTCCCCACTCCCCGTCCCCACTCTCCGTCCCCACTCCCCGTAGCTACTCACCGTCCGTCCCCACTCTCCGACCCCACTCACCGTAGCAACTCACCATAGCCACTCACCGTAGCCACTCACCGTCCCCTCTCTCCGTCCCCTCTCTCCGTCCCCTCTCTCCGTCCCCTCTCTCCGTCCCCTCTCTCCGTCCCCTCTCACCGTCCCCTCTCACCGTCCCCTCTCACCGTCCCCTCTCACCGTCCCCACTCCCCGTCCCCACTCCCCGTCCCCACTCCCCGTCCCCACTCCCCGTCCCCACTCCCCGTCCCCACTCCCCGTCCCCACTCCCCGTCCCCACTCCCCGTCCCCTCTCCCCGTCCCCTCTCCCCGTCCCCTCTCCCCGTCCCCACTCACCGTCCCCTCTCCCCTTCCCCTCTCCCCGTCCCCACTCCCCGTCCCCACTCCCCGTCCCCTCTCACCGTCCCCTCTCACCGTCCCCTCTCCCCGTCCCCTCTCCCCGTCCCCACACCCCGTCCCCTCACACCGTCCCCGCTCCCCGTCCCCTCTCACCGTCCCCGCTCCCCGTCCCCGCTCCCCGTCCCCGCTCCCCGTCCCCGCCCCCCGTCCCCGCCCCCCGTCCCCGCTCACCGTCCCCACTCACCGTCCCCACTCCCCACTCCCCGTCCCCACTCCCCGTCCCCACTCCCCGTCCCCACTCCCCGTCCCCACTCCCCGTCCCCACTGCTCGTCCCCACTCACCGTCCCCGCTCACCGTCCCCGCTCACCGTCCCCGCTCCCCGTCCCCGCTCCCCGTCCCCGCTCACCGTCCCCGCTCACCGTCCCAGCTCACCGTCCCAGCTCACCGTCCCCGCTTCCCGTCCCCGCTCCCCGTCCCCGCTCCCCGTCCCCGTTCCCCGTCCCCGCTCCCCGTCCCCTCTCACCGTTCCCGCTCCCCGTCCCCGCTCCCCGTCCCCGCTCCCCGTCCCCACTTCCCGTCCCCACTCCTCACTCCCCGCTCCCCTTCTCCGCTCCCCGTCCCCGCTCCCCGTCGCCGCTCCCCGTCCCCGCTCACCGTCCCCGCTCACCGTCCCCGCTCACCGTCCCCACTCCCCGCTCACCGTCCCCACTCCCCACTCCCCGTCCCCACTCCCCGTCCCCACTCCCCGTCCCCACTGCTCGTCCCCACTGCTCGTCCCCACTGCTCGTCCCCGCTCACCGTCCCCGCTCACCGTCCCCGCTCACCGTCCCCGCTCACCGTCCCCGCTCACCGTCCCCGCTCACCGTCCCCGCTCACCGTCCCCGCTCACCGTCCCCGCTCACCGTCCCCGCTCCCCGTCCCCGCTCCCCGTCCCCACTCTCCGTCCCCACTCTCCGTCCCCACTCTCCGTCCCCACTCTCCGTCCCCACTCTCCGTCCCCACTCTCCGTCCCCTCTCACCGTCCCCACTCCCCGTCCCCACTCTCCGTCCCCACTCCCCGTAGCTACTCACCGTCCGTCCCCACTCTCCGACCCCACTCACCGTAGCAACTCACCATAGCCACTCAACGTAGCCACTCACCGTCCCCTCTCTCCGTCCCCTCTCTCCGTCCCCTCTCACCGTCCCCTCTCACCTTCCCCTCTCACCGTCCCCACTCCCCGTCCCCACTCCCCGTCCCCTCTCCCCGTCCCCACTCACCGTCCCCACTACCCGTCCCCTCTCCCCTTCCCCTCTCCCCGTCCCCACTCCCCGTCCCCACTCCCCGTCCCCTCTCACCGTCCCCTCTCCCCGTCCCCTCTCCCCGTCCCCACACCCCGTCCCCACACCCCGTCCCCTCACACCGTCCCCGCTCCCCGTCCCCTCTCACCGTCCCCGCTCCCCGTCCCCGCTCCCCGTCCCCGCCCCCCGTCCCCGCCCCCCGTCCCCGCCCCCCGTCCCCGCCCCCCGTCCCCGCTCACCGTCCCCACTCACCGTCCCCACTCACCGTCCCCACTTATCGTCCCCGTTTATCGTCCCCACTCCCCACTCCCCGTCCCCACTCCCCGTCCCCTCTCCCCGTCCCCTCTCCCCGTCCCCACTCCCCGTCCCCACTCCCCGTCCCCACTCCCCGTCCCCAATCCCCGTCCACACTCCCCGTCCCCACTCCCCGTCCCCACTCCCCGTCCCCACTCCCCGTCCCCACTCCCCGTCCCCACTCCCCGTCCCCTCTCCCCGTCCCCTCTCCCCGTCCCCTCTCCCCGTGCCCTCTCCCCGTCCCCACCCCCCGTCCCCACCCCCCGTCCCCACCCCCCGTCCCCACCCCCCGTCCCCACTCCCCGTCCCCACTCCCCGTCCCCACTCCCCGTCCCCACTCCCCGTCCCCACTCCCCGTCCCCAATCCCCGTCCCCACTCCCCGTCGTCAATCCCCGTCCCCACTCCCCGTCCCCACTCCCCGTCCCCTCTCACCGTCCCCTCTCACCGTCCCCTCTCACCGTCCCCTCTCTCCGTCCCCGCTCACCGTCCCCGCTCCCCGTCCCCGCTCCCCGTCCCCGCTCACCTTCCCCACTCAGACTCCCCACTCACCTTCCCCACTCAGACTCCCCACTCCAAGTCCCCACTCCCCGTCGCCACTCCCCGTCGACACTCCCCGTCGACACTCCCCGTCGACACTCCCCGTCCCCACTCCCCGTCGCCACTCCCCGTCGCCACTCCCCGTCGCCACTCCCCGTCGCCACTCCCCGTCGCCACTCCCCGTCCCCACTCACCGTCCCCACTCACCGTCCCCACTCACCGTCCCCACTCACCGTCCCCTCTCCCCGTCCCCACTCCCCGTCCCCACTCCCCGTCCCCTCTCCCCGTCCCCTCTCCCCGTCCCCTCTCCCCGTCCCCTCTCCCCGTCCCCTCTCCCCGTGCCCTCTCCCCGTCCCCACCCCCCGTCCCCACCCCCCGTCCCCACCCCCCGTCCCCACCCCCCGTCCCCACCCCCCGTCCCCACCCCCCGTCCCCAATCCCCGTCCCCACTCCCCGTCGTCAATCCCCGTCCCCACTCCCCGTCCCCACTCCCCGTCCCCACTCCCCGTCCCCTCTCACCGTCCCCGCTCACCGTCCCCGCTCCCCGTCCCCGCTCCCCGTCCCCGCTGACCTTCCCCACTCAGACTCCCCACTCCCCGTCCCCACTCCCCGTCGCCACTCCCCGTCGCCACTCCCCGTCGCCACTCCCCGTCGCCACTCCCCGTCGCCACTCACCGTCCCCACTCACCGTCCCCACTCACCGTCCCCACTCACCGTCCCCTCTCCCCGTCCCCACTCCCCGTCCCCACTCCCCGTCCCCACTCCCCGTCCCCACTCCCCGTCCCCACTCCCCGTCCCCACTCCCCGTCCCCTCTCACCGTCCACTCTCACCGTCCACTCTCACCGTCCCCTCTCCCCGTCCCCTCTCCCCGTCCCCACTCCCCGTCCCCACTCCCCGTCCCCACTCCCCGTCCCCACTCCCCGTCCCCACTCCCCGTCCCCTCTCCCCGTCCCCACTCCCCGTCCCCTCTCACCGTCCCCTCTCCCCGTCCCCTCTCCCCGTCCCCTCTCCCCGTCCCCTCTCCCCGTCCCCTCTCCCCGTCCCCTCTCCCCGTCCCCTCTCACCGTCCCCTCTCACCGTCCCCTCTCACCGTCCCCTCTCACCGTCCCCGCTCCCCGTCCCCGCTCCCAGTCCCCGCTCCCCACTCCCCGCTCCCCGTCCCCGCTCCCCGTCCCCGCTCCCCGTCCCCGCTCCCCGTCCCCGCTCCCCGTCCCCACACCCCGTCCCCTCACACCGTCCCCGCTCCCCGTCCCCTCTCACCGTCCCCGCTCCCCATCCCCGCTCCCCGTCCCCGCTCCCCGTCCCCGCCCCCCGTCCCCGTCCCCCGTCCCCGCCCACCGTCCCCGCCCACCGTCCCCACTCACCGTCCCCACTCCCCACTCCCCGTCCCCACTCCCCGTCCCCACTCCCCGTCCCCACTCCCCGTCCCCACTCCCCGTCCCCACTGCTCGTCCCCACTGCTCGTCCCCACTCACCGTCCCCGCTCACCGTCCCCGCTCACCGTCCCCGCTCCCCGTCCCCGCTCCCCGTCCCCGCTCACCGTCCCAGCTCACCGTCCCAGCTCACCGTCCCCGCTTCCCGTCCCCGCTCCCCGTCCCCGCTCCCCGTCCCCGCTCCCCGTCCCCGCTCCCCGTCCCCGCTCCCCGTCCCCTCTCACCGTTCCCGCTCCCCGTCCCCGCTCCCCGTCCCCGCTCCCCGTCCCCACTTCCCGTCCCCACTCCTCACTCCCCGCTCCCCTTCTCCGCTCCCCGTCCCCGCTCCCCGTCGCCGCTCCCCGTCCCCGCTCACCGTCCCCGCTCACCGTCCCCGCTCACCGTCCCCACTCCCCACTCCCCGTCCCCACTCCCCGTCCCCACTCCCCGTCCCCACTGCTCGTCCCCACTGCTCGTCCCCGCTCACCGTCCCCGCTCACCGTCCCCGCTCACCATCCCCGCTCACCGTCCCCGCTCACCATCCCCGCTCACCATCCCCGCTCACCGTCCCCGCTCACCGTCCCCGCTCACCGTCCCCGCTCCCCGTCCCCGCTCCCCGTCCCCGCTCTCCGTCCCCGCTCTCCGTCCCCGCTCTCCGTCCCCACTCTCCGTCCCCACTCTCCGTCCCCACTCTCCGTCCCCACTCTCCGTCCCCACTCTCCGTCCCCACTCTCCGTCCCCACTCTCCGTCCCCACTCTCCGTCCCCACTCTCCGTCCCCACTCTCCGTCCCCACTCTCCGTCCACTCTCACCGTCCCCACTCCCCGTCCCCACTCTCCGTCCCCACTCCCCGTAGCTACTCACCGTCCGTCCCCACTCTCCGACCCCACTCACCGTAGCAACTCACCATAGCCACTCACCGTAGCCACTCACCGTCCCCTCTCTCCGTCCCCTCTCTCCGTCCCCTCTCACCGTCCCCTCTCACCGTCCCCTCTCACCGTCCCCTCTCACCGTCCCCACTCCCCGTCCCCACTCCCCGTCCCCACTCCCCGTCCCCACTCCCCGTCCCCACTCCCCGTCCCCTCTCCCCGTCCCCTCTCCCCGTCCCCTCTCCCCGTCCCCTCTCCCCGTCCCCACTCACCGTCCCCTCTCCCCTTCCCCTCTCCCCGTCCCCACTCCCCGTCCCCACTCCCCGTCCCCACTCCCCGTCCCCTCTCACCGTCCCCTCTCCCCATCCCCTCTCCCCGTCCCCACACCCCGTCCCCTCACACCGTCCCCGCTCCCCGTCCCCTCTCACCGTCCCCGCTCCCCATCCCCGCTCCCCGTCCCCGCACCCCGTCCCCGCCCCCCGTCCCCGCCCCCCGTCCCCGCTCACCGTCCCCACTCACCGTCCCCACTCCCCACTCCCCGTCCCCACTCCCCGTCCCCACTCCCCGTCCCCACTCCCCGTCCCCACTCCCCGTCCCCACTCCCCGTCCCCACTGCTCGTCCCCACTGCTCGTCCCCGCTCACCGTCCCCGCTCACCGTCCCCGCTCCCCGTCCCCGCTCCCCGTCCCCGCTCCCCGTCCCCGCTCACCGTCCCAGCTCACCGTCCCAGCTCACCGTCCCAGCTCACCGTCCCAGCTCACCGTCCCCGCTTCCCGTCCCCGCTCCCCGTCCCCGCTCCCCGTCCCCATTCCCCGTCCCCGCTCCCCGTCCCCTCTCACCGTCCCCGCTCACCGTCCCCGCTCACCGTCCCCACTCCCCACTCCCCGTCCCCACTCCCCGTCCCCACTCCCCGTCCCCACTCCCCGTCCCCACTCCCCGTCCCCACTCCCCGACCCCACTGCTCGTCCCCGCTCACCGTCCCCGCTCACCGTCCCCGCTCACCGTCCCCGCTCACCGTCCCCGCTCACCGTCCCCGCTCACCGTCCCCGCTCACCGTCCCCGCTCCCCGTCCCCGCTCCCCGTCCCCGCTCTCCGTCCCCGCTCTCCGTCCCCACTCTCCGTCCCCACTCTCCGTCCCCACTCTCCGTCCCCACTCTCCGTCCCCACTCTCCGTCCCCTCTCACCGTCCCCACTCACCGTCCCCACTCACCGTCCCCACTCTCCGTCCCCACTCCCCGTAGCTACTCACCGTCCGTCCCCACTCTCCGACCCCACTCACCGTAGCAACTCACCATAGCCACTCAACGTAGCCACTCACCGTCCCCTCTCTCCGTCCCCTCTCTCCGTCCCCTCTCACCGTCCCCTCTCACCTTCCCCTCTCACCGTCCCCACTCCCCGTCCCCACTCCCCGTCCCCACTCCCCGTCCCCTCTCCCCGTCCCCACTCACCGTCCCCACTACCCGTCCCCTCTCCCCTTCCCCTCTCCCCGTCCCCACTCCCCGTCCCCACTCCCCGTCCCCTCTCACCGTCCCCTCTCCCCGTCCCCTCTCCCCGTCCCCACACCCCGTCCCCACACCCCGTCCCCTCACACCGTCCCCGCTCCCCGTCCCCTCTCACCGTCCCCGCTCCCCGTCCCCGCTCCCCGTCCCCGCCCCCCGTCCCCGCCCCCCGTCCCCGCCCCCCGTCCCCGCTCACCGTCGCCACTCACCGTCCCCACTCACCGTCCCCACTTATCGTCCCCGTTTATCGTCCCCACTCCCCACTCCCCGTCCCCACTCCCCGTCCCCACTCCCCGTCCCCACTCCCCGTCCCCACTCCCCGTCCCCACTCCCCGTCCCCACTCAAAGTAGCCACTCCCGGTCCCCACTGCTCGTCCCCACTGCTCGTCCCCACTCAGCGTCCCCACTCACCGTCCCCACTCACCGTCCCCGCTCCCCGTCCCCGCTCCCCGTCCCCGCTCCCCGTCCCCGCTCACCGTCCCAGCTCACCGTCCCAGCTCACCGTCCCAGCTCCCCGTCCCCGCTCCCCGTCCCCGCTCGTCGTCCCCGCTCCCCGTCCCCGCTCCCCGTCCCCTCTCCCCGTCCCCTCTCCCCGTCCCCTCTCACCGTCCCCGCTCCCCGTCCCCGCTCCCCGTCCCCGCTCCCCGTCCCCACTCACCGTCCCCACTCCCCACTCCCCGCTCCCCTTCCCCGCTCCCCTTCCCCGCTCCCCGTCCCCGCTCCCCGTCCCCGCTCCCCGTCCCCGCTCACCGTCCCCGCTCACCGTCCCCGCTCACCGTCCCCGCTCACCGTCCCCACTCCCCACTCCCCGTCCCCACTCCCCGTCCCCACTCCCCGTCCCCACTCCCCGTCCCCACTCCCCGTCCCCTCTCACCGTCCCCTCTCACCGTCCCCACTCCCCGTCCCCTCTCCCCGTCCCCACTCCCAGTCCCCACTCCCCGTCCCCTCTCACCGTCCCCTCTCACCGTCCCCTCTCACCGTCCCCTCTCCCCGTCCCCTCTCACCGTCCCCTCTCACCGTCCCCTCTCAACGTCCCCTCTCACCGTCCCCTCTCCCCGTCCCCTCTCCCCGTCCCCTCTCCCCGTCACCGCACCCCGTCACCGCACCCCGTCCCCGCTCCCCGTCCCCGCTCCCCGTTCCCGCTCCCCGTCCCCGCTCCCCGTCCCCATCAATGTAGCCACTCCCGGTCCCCACTGCTCGTCCCCACTGCTCGTCCCCACTGCTCTTCCCCACTCACCGTCCCCACTCACCGTCCCCACACTAAGTCCCTCTCATGGTCCCCACTCCCCGTCACCACTCCCCGTCCCCGCTCCACGGCCCCGCTCCCCGTCCCCGCTCCCCGTCCCCGCTCCCCGTCCCCGCTCCCCGTCCCCACTCCCCGTCCCCTCTCCCCGTCCCCTCTCACTGTGCCGGCTCCCGGTCCCCGCTCCCCGTCCCCGCTCCCCGTCCCCGCTCCCCGTCCCCGCTCCCCGTCCCCACTCCCCTTCCCCACTCTCCGTCCCCACTCTCCGTCCCCAGTCACCGTCCCCACTCACCGTCCCCACTCTCGGTCCCCTCTCACCGTCCCCACTCCCCGTCCCCACTCCCCGTCCCCACTCCCCGTAGCTACTCACCGTCCGTCCCCACTCTCCGACCTCACTCACCGTAGTCACTCACCGTCCCCTCTCTCCGTCCCCTCTCTCCGTCCCCTCTCTCCGTCCCCTCTCTCCGTCCCCTCTCTCCGTCCCCTCTCTCCGTCCCCTCTCTCCGTCCCCTCTCTCCGTCCCCTCTCTCCGTCCCCACTCCCCGTCCCCACTCCCCGTCACCACTCAATGTAGCCACTCCCGGTCCTCACTGCTCGTCCCCACTGCTCGTCCCCACTGCTCTTCCCCACTCACCGTCCCCACTCACCGTCCCCACTCACCGTCCCCACTCACCGTCCCCACTCACCGTCCCCACTCACCGTCCCCACTCACCGTCCCCACACTCCGTCCCCTCTCATGGTCCCCACTCCCCGTCCCCACTCCCCGTCACCACTCCCCGTCACCGCTCACCGTCCCCGCTCACAGTCCCCGCTCCCCGTCCCCGCTCCCCGTCCCCGCTCCCCGTCCCCGCTCCCCGTCCCCGTCCCCTCTCCCCGTCCCCGCTCCCCGTCCCCGCTCCCGGTCCCCGCTCCCCGTCCCCACTCACCGTCCCCAGTCACCGTCCCCAATCTCCGTCCCCACTCTCGGTCCACACTCCCCGTCCCCACTCCCCGTCCCCACTCCCCGTCCCCACTCCCCGTAGCTACTCACCGTCCGTCCCCAGTCTCCGTAGCCACTCACCGTCCCCTCTCTCCGTCCCCTCTCTCCGTCCCCTCTCTCCGTCCCCTCTCACCGTCCCCTCTCACCGTCCCCACTCCCCGTCCCCACTCCCCGTCCCCACTCCCCGTAGCTACTCACCGTCCGTCCCCACTCTCCGTAGCCACTCACCGTCCTCTCTCTCCGTCCCCTCTCACCGTCCCCTCTCACCGTCCCCTCTCACCGTCCCCACTCTCGGTCCCCACTCTCGGTCCCCACTCCCCGTCCCCACTCCCCGTCCCCACTCCCCGTATCTACTCACCGTCCGTCCCCACTCTCCGTAGCCAATCACCGTCCCCTCTCTCCGTCCCCTCTCACCGTCCGCTCTCACCGTCCCCTCTCACCGTCCCCTCTCCCCGTCCCCACTCCCCGTCCCCACTGACCGTCCCCTCTCCCCTTCACCACTCCCCGTCCCCACTCACCGTCCCCACTCCCCGTCCCCACTCCCCGTCCCCTCTCCCGGTCCCCTCTCCCGGTCCCCTCTCCCGGTCCCCACTCACCGTCCCCACTCCCCGTCCCCTCTCCACGTCCCCTCTCCACGTCCCCTCTCCACGTCCCCTCTCCACGTCCCCTCTCCCCGTCCCCTCTCCCCGTCCCCTCTCCCCGTCCCCACTCCCGGTCCCCACTCCCGGTCCCCTCTCCCCATCCCCACTCCCCGTCCCCTCTCACCGTCCCCTCTCACCGTCCCCTCTCACCGTCCCCTCGCACCGTCCCCACTCACCGTCCCCACTCACCGTCCCCTCTCCCCGTCCCCACTCCCCATCCCCACTCACCGTCCCCACTCACCGTCCCCTCTCCCCGTCCCCACTCACCGTCCCCACTCCCTGTCCCCACTCACCGTCCCCTCTCCCCGTCCCCTCTCCCCGTCCCCTCTCCCCGTCCCCGCTCCCCGTCCCCGCACCCCGTCCCCGCTCCCCGTCGCCGCTCCCCGTCCCCGCTCCCCGTCCCGACTCTCCGTCCCCAGTCACTGGAACCAGTCACCGTCCCCACTCTCCGTCCCCACTCCCCGTAGCTACTCACCGTCCGTCCCCACTCTCCGACCCCACTCACCGTCCCCACTCACCGTCCCCTCTCACCGTCCCCTCTCACCGTCCCCACTCCCCGTCCCCACTCCCCGTAGCTACTCACCGTCCGTCCCCACTCTCCGACCCCACTCACCGTCCCCACTCACCGTCCCCTCTCACCGTCCCCTCTCACCGTCCCCTCTCACCGTCCCCACTCCCCATCCCCACTCCCCGTCCGTCCCCACTCACCGTCCCCACTCACCGTCCCCTCTCACCGTCCCCTCTCACCGTCCCCTCTCCCCGTCCCCACTCCCCGTGCCCACTCCCCGTCCCCAGTCACCGTCCCCAGTCACCGTCCCCAGTCACCGTCCCCAGTCACCGTCCCCAATCTCCGTCCCCACTCTCGGTCCACACTCCCCGTCCCCACTCCCCGTCCCCACTCCCCGTAGCTAATCACCGTCCGTCCCCAGTCTCCGTAGCCACTCACCGTCCCCCTCTCCGTCCCCTCTCTCCGTCCCCTCTCTCCGTCCCCTCTCTCCGTCCCCTCTCACCGTCCCCACTCCCCGTCCCCACTCCCCGTAGCTACTCACCGTCCGTCCCCACTCTCCGACCCCACTCACCGTCCCCACTCACCGTCCCCTCTCACCGTCCCCTCTCACCGTCCCCACTCCCCGTCCCCACTCCCCGTCCCCACTCCCCGTAGCTACTCACCGTCCGTCCCCAGTCTCCGTAGCCACTCACCGTCCCCTCTCTCCGTCCCCTCTCTCCGTCCCCTCTCTCCGTCCCCTCTCTCCGTCCCCTCTCACCGTCCCCTCTCACCGTCCCCTCTCACCGTCCCCTCTCACCGTCCCCACTCCCCGTCCCCACTCCCCGTAGCTACTCACCGTCCCTCCCCACTCTCCGTAGCCACTCACCGTCCTCTCTCTCCGTCCCCTCTCACCGTCCCCTCTCACCGTCCCCACTCTCGGTCCCCACTCTCGGTCCCCTCTCACCGTCCCCACTCCCCGTCCCCACTCCCCGTAGCTACTCACCGTCCGTCCCCACTCTCCGTAGCCACTCACCGTCCCCTCTCTCCGTCCCCTCTCACCGTCCCCTCTCACCGTCCCCTCTCACCGTCCTCTCTCACCGTCCCCACTCCCCGTCCCCACTCCCCGTCCCCACTCCCCGTCCCCACTGACCGTCCCCTCTCCCCTTCACCACTCCCTGTCCCCACTCACCGTCCCCACTCCCCGTCCCCACTCCCCGTCCCCACTCCCGGTCCCCTCTCCCGGTCCCCACTCACCATCCCCACTACCCGTCCCCACTCCCCATCCCCTCTCCCCGTCCCCACTCCCCGTCCCCACTCCCCGTCCCCACTCCCCGTCCCCTCTCCCCGTCCCCTCTCCCCGTCCCCACTCCCGGTCCCCACTCCCGGTCCCCACTCCCGGTCCCCACTCCCGGTCCCCTCTCCCGGTCCCCACTCCCGGTCCCCACTCCCGGTCCCCACTCCCGGTCCCCACTCCCCGTCCCCTCTCCCCGTCCCCTCTCCCCGTCCCCACTCCCGGTCCCCACTCCCGGTCCCCACTCCCGGTCCCCACTCCCCGTCCCCACTCTCCGTCCCCACTCTCCGTCCCCAGTCACCGTCCCCACTCACCGTCCCCACTCTCGGTCCCCTCTCACCGTCCCCACTCCCCGTCCCCACTCCCCGTAGCTACTCACCGTCCGTCCCCACTCTCCGACCTCACTCACCGTAGTCACTCACCGTCCCCTCTCTCCGTCCCCTCTCTCCGTCCCCTCTCTCCGTCCCCTCTCTCCGTCCCCTCTCTCCGTCCCCTCTCTCCGTCCCCTCTCTCCGTCCCCTCTCTCCGTCCCCTCTCTCCGTCCCCTCTCTCCGTCACCTCTCTCCGTCCCCTCTCTCCGTCCCCACTCCCCGTCCCCACTCCCCGTCACCACTCAATGTAGCCACTCCCGGTCCTCACTGCTCGTCCCCACTGCTCGTCCCCACTGCTCGTCCCCACTGCTCTTCCCCACTCACCGTCCCCACTCACCGTCCCCACTCACCGTCCCCACTCACCGTCCCCACTCACCGTCCCCACTCACCGTCCCCACTCACCGTCGCCACTCACCGTCCCCACACTCCGTCCCCTCTCATGGTCCCCACTCCCCGTCCCCACTCCCCGTCACCACTCCCCGTCACCGCTCACCGTCCCCGCTCACAGTCCCCGCTCCCCGTCCCCGCTCCCCGTCCCCGCTCCCCGTCCCCGCTCCCCGTCCCCGTCCCCTCTCCCCGTCCCCGCTCCCCGTCCCCGCTCCCGGTCCCCGCTCCCCGTCCCCACTCACCGTCCCCAGTCACCGTCCCCAATCTCCGTCCCCACTCTCGGTCCACACTCCCCGTCCCCACTCCCCGTCCCCACTCCCCGTCCCCACTCCCCGTAGCTACTCACCGTCCGTCCCCAGTCTCCGTAGCCACTCACCGTCCCCTCTCTCCGTCCCCTCTCTCCGTCCCCTCTCTCCGTCCCCTCTCTCCGTCCCCTCTCACCGTCCCCTCTCACCGTCCCCTCTCACCGTCCCCACTCCCCGTCCCCACTCCCCGTCCCCACTCCCCGTAGCTACTCACCGTCCGTCCCCACTCTCCGTAGCCACTCACCGTCCTCTCTCTCCGTCCCCTCTCACCGTCCCCTCTCACCGTCCCCTCTCACCGTCCCCACTCTCGGTCCCCACTCTCGGTCCCCACTCCCCGTCCCCACTCCCCGTCCCCACTCCCCGTATCTACTCACCGTCCGTCCCCACTCTCCGTAGCCAATCACCGTCCCCTCTCTCCGTCCCCTCTCACCGTCCGCTCTCACCGTCCCCTCTCACCGTCCCCACTCCCCGTCCCCACTCCCCGTCCCCACTGACCGTCCCCTCTCCCCTTCACCACTCCCCGTCCCCACTCACCGTCCCCACTCCCCGTCCCCACTCCCCGTCCCCTCTCCCGGTCCCCTCTCCCGGTCCCCACTCACCGTCCCCACTCCCCGTCCCCTCTCCACGTCCCCTCTCCACGTCCCCTCTCCACGTCCCCTCTCCACGTCCCCTCTCCACGTCCCCTCTCCCCGTCCCCTCTCCCCGTCCCCTCTCCCCGTCCCCACTCCCGGTCCCCACTCCCGGTCCCCTCTCCCCATCCCCACTCCCCGTCCCCTCTCACCGTCCCCTCTCACCGTCCCCTCTCACCGTCCCCTCGCACCGTCCCCTCTCCACGTCCCCTCTCCACGTCCCCTCTCCCCGTCCCCTCTCCCCGTCCCCTCTCCCCGTCCCCACTCTCGGTCCACACTCCCCGTCCCCACTCCCCGTCCCCACTCCCCGTAGCTAATCACCGTCCGTCCCCAGTCTCCGTAGCCACTCACCGTCCCCCTCTCCGTCCCCTCTCTCCGTCCCCTCTCTCCGTCCCCTCTCTCCGTCCCCTCTCACCGTCCCCACTCCCCGTCCCCACTCCCCGTAGCTACTCACCGTCCGTCCCCACTCTCCGACCCCACTCACCGTCCCCACTCACCGTCCCCTCTCACCGTCCCCTCTCACCGTCCCCACTCCCCGTCCCCACTCCCCGTCCCCACTCCCCGTAGCTACTCACCGTCCGTCCCCAGTCTCCGTAGCCACTCACCGTCCCCTCTCTCCGTCCCCTCTCTCCGTCCCCTCTCTCCGTCCCCTCTCTCCGTCCCCTCTCACCGTCCCCTCTCACCGTCCCCTCTCACCGTCCCCTCTCACCGTCCCCACTCCCCGTCCCCACTCCCCGTAGCTACTCACCGTCCCTCCCCACTCTCCGTAGCCACTCACCGTCCTCTCTCTCCGTCCCCTCTCACCGTCCCCTCTCACCGTCCCCACTCTCGGTCCCCACTCTCGGTCCCCTCTCACCGTCCCCACTCCCCGTCCCCACTCCCCGTAGCTACTCACCGTCCGTCCCCACTCTCCGTAGCCACTCACCGTCCCCTCTCTCCGTCCCCTCTCACCGTCCCCTCTCACCGTCCCCTCTCACCGTCCTCTCTCACCGTCCCCACTCCCCGTCCCCACTCCCCGTCCCCACTCCCCGTCCCCACTGACCGTCCCCTCTCCCCTTCACCACTCCCTGTCCCCACTCACCGTCCCCACTCCCCGTCCCCACTCCCCGTCCCCACTCCCGGTCCCCTCTCCCGGTCCCCACTCACCATCCCCACTACCCGTCCCCACTCCCCATCCCCTCTCCCCGTCCCCACTCCCCGTCCCCACTCCCCGTCCCCACTCCCCGTCCCCTCTCCCCGTCCCCTCTCCCCGTCCCCACTCCCGGTCCCCACTCCCGGTCCCCACTCCCGGTCCCCACTCCCGGTCCCCACTCCCGGTCCCCACTCCCGGTCCCCTCTCCCGGTCCCCACTCCCGGTCCCCACTCCCCATCCCCACTCCTCATCCCCACTCACCGTCCCCACTCACCGTCCCCTCTCCCCGTCCCCACTCCCCGTCCCCTCTCACCGTCCCCTCTCACCGTCCCCTCTCACCGTCCCCACTCACCGTCCCCTCTCCCCATCCCCACTCCCCATCACCACTCCCCATCCCCACTCCCCATCCCCACTCACCGTCCCCTCTCCCCGTCCCCACTCACCGTCCCCTCTCCCCGTCCCCACTCACCGTCCCCTCTCACCGTCCCCACTCCCCGTCCCCACTCCCCGTCCCCACTCCCCGTCCCCACTCACCGTCCCCACTCACCGTCCCCTCTCCCCGTCCCCTCTCCCCGTCCCCTCTCCCCGTCCCCTCTCCCCGTCCCCGCACCCCGTCCCCGCTCCCCGTCGCCGCTCCCCGTCCCCGCTCCCCGTCCCGACTCTCCGTCCCCAGTCACTGGAACCAGTCACCGTCCCCACTCTCCGTCCCCACTCCCCGTAGCTACTCACCGTCCGTCCCCACTCTCCGACCCCACTCACCGTCCCCACTCACCGTCCCCTCTCACCGTCCCCTCTCACCGTCCCCTCTCACCGTCCCCACTCCCCGTCCCCACTCCCCGTAGCTACTCACCGTCCGTCCCCACTCTCCGACCCCACTCACCGTCCCCACTCACGGTCCCCTCTCACCGTCCCTTCTCACCGTCCCCACTCCCCGTCCCCACTCCCCGTAGCTACTCACCGTCCGTCCCCACTCACCGTCCCCACTCACCGTCCCCTCTCACCGTCCCCTCTCACCGTCCCCACTCCCCGTCCCCACTCACAGTCCCCACTCCCCGTCCCCACTCACCGTCCCCACTCACCGTCCCCTCTCCCCATCCCCACTCCCCGTCCCCACTCACCGTCCCCACTCACCGTCCCCACTCCCCGTCCCCACACCCCGTCCCCACTCCCCGTCCCCTCTCCCCGTCCCCTATCCCGGTCCCCACTCACCGTCCCCTCTCCCGGTCCCCACTCACCGTCCCCACTCCCCGTCCCCGCACCCCGTCCCCGCTCCCCATCCCGACTCTCCGTCCCCAGTCACTGGAACCACTCACCGTCCCCACTCTCCGTCCCCACTCCCCGTAGCTACTCACCGTCCGTCCCCACTCTCCGACCCCACTCACCGTCCCCTCTCACCGTCCCCTCTCACCGTCCCCTCTCACCGTCCCCACTCCCCGTAGCTACTCACCGTCCGTCCCCACTCTCCGACCCCCTTCACCGTCCCCACTCACCGTCCCCTCTCACCGTCCCCTCTCACCGTCCCCACTCCCCGTCCCCACTCCCCGTAGCTACTCACCGTCCGTCCCCGCTCTCCGACCCCACTCACCGTCCCCACTCACCGTCCCCTCTCACCGTCCCCTCTCACCGTCCCCTCTCACCGTCCCCACTCCCCGTCCCCACTCCCCGTCCCCACTCCCCGTCCCCACTCCCCGTCCCCACTCCCCGTCCCCACTCCCCGTCCCCACTCACCGTCCCCACTCACCGTCCCCTCTCCCCGTCCCCTCTCCCCGTCCCCACTCCCCGTCCCCACTCACCGTCCCCACTCACCGTCCCCACTCCCCGTCCCCACTCCCCGTCCCCACTCCCCGTAGCTACTCACCGTCCGTCCCCGCTCTCCGACCCCACTCACCGTCCCCACTCACCGTCCCCTCTCACCGTCCCCTCTCACCGTCCCCTCTCACCGTCCCCACTCCCCGTCCCCACTCCCCGTCCCCACTCCCCGTCCCCACTCCCCGTCCCCACTCCCCGTCCCCACTCCCCGTCCCCACTCACCGTCCCCACTCACCGTCCCCTCTCCCCGTCCCCTCTCCCCGTCCCCACTCCCCGTCCCCACTCACCGTCCCCACTCACCGTCCCCACTCACCGTCCCCACTCACCGTCCCCTCTCCCCGTCCCCACTCCCCGTCCCCACTCCCCGTCCCCACTCCCCGTCCCCACTCCCCGTCCCCACTCCCCGTCCCCTCTCCCCGTCCCCTCTCCCCGTCCCCACTCACCGTCCCCTCTCACCGTCCCCTCTCACCGTCCCCTCTCACCGTCCCCACTCCCCGTCCCCTCTCACCTACCCCGCTCCCCGTCGCCGCTCCCCGTCGCCGCGCCCCGTCCCCGCGCCCCGTCCCCGCTCCCCGTCCCGCTCCCCGTCCCCGCTCCCCGTCCCCGCTCCCCGTCCCCTCTCACCGTCCCCTCTCCCCGTCCCCACTCCCCGTCCCCACTCACCGTCCCCTCTCCCCGTCCCCACTCCCCGTCCCCTCTCCCCGTCCCATCTCCCCGTCCCCTCTCCCGGTCCCCTCTCCCGGTCCCCTCTCCCCGTCCCCTCTCCCGGTCCCCTCTCCCCGTCCCCTCTCCCCGTCCCCTCTCCCGGTCCCCGCTCCCCGTCCCCGCTCCCCGTCGCTGCGCCCCGTCCCCGCGCCCCGAACCCGCTCCCCGAACCCGCTCCCCGAACCCGCTCCCCGTCCCCGCTCCCCGTCCCCGCTCCCCGTCCCCGCTCCCCGTCCCCACTGTCTGTCCCCACTCACCGTCCCCACTCACCGTCCCCACTCCCCACTCACCGTCCCCACTCCCCACTCCCCGTCCCCACTCCCCGTCCCAACTCAACGTCCCCTTTCAACGTCCCCTCTCCCCGTCCCCTCTCCCCGTCCCCATTCAGCGTCCCCACTCCCGCACAACACTCCCCATTTCCCTTCCCTCCACCTCCTCACTGCACTCCCCTCCCTCAATTCCCTACCCCACACCCCTCCCCCACTGTGCTGCATCACTCCCCTCCCCCACTCCCCACTCCGCTTCCCTGCACCTCCTCACTGCCCTCCGCTACCACACTCCCATCCCCCACTACCCTCTCCCTCTCACCTACCGCACTCCCCTACCCCACACCAATCTCCGACACCATTCCCCTTCCCCACTCCGCTCCCCTACTCTCCTACCCCACACCCCTCCCCCACTCCCCTTCCCGCCACCTCCTCACTGCGCACCCCTACCCCACTCCCCTAACTCACTCCCCGCCCCATCTCCACTACCCCATTCCCCTTCCCCATTCCCCTACCCCACTCCCATACCCCACCCCTCCCCCACTCACCTCCCCCCCACTCCCATCCACCTCTCCGCTTCCCAGCACCTCTTCACTGCCCACCCTGACCACACTCCCCTTCCGCACTCCCCTTCCCCACTCCCCTACCCCACTCCCCTACCCCACTCCCCTTCCCCACTCCCCTGCCCCACACCCCTGCCCCACTCCCCTGCCCCACTCCCCTAATTCACATCCCTCCCTCACATCCCTCCCTCACATCCCTCCCTCACATCCCTCCCTCACATCCCTCCCCCACTCCCCTACCCCAAACCCCGACCCCACCCCCTCCCCAACTACCCTCCCTCACTACCCTTCCCCACTCCCCTCCCCTCCCCTGCATCTCTTCACTCCCCTCCCCTCCCCCACTCCGCTTCCCTGCACCTCCTCACTGCCCTCCGCTATCACACTCCCCTCCCCCACTCCCCTACATCACAACCAATCCCCACTCCCCTACCCCACTCCCCAATCCACTCCCCACTCCCCTCCCCCACTCCCCTCCCCCACTCCCCTCCCCCACTCCACTCCCCCACTCCCCAATCCCCTCCCCCACTCCCCTCCCCAACACCTCTCCCACACTCCCCCGCCCCTCTCCCCGCCCCTCTCCCCCACCCCACTCCACCCCCCACACCCCCATCCCACTCCACCCCCCACACCCCCATCCCACACCCCACACTCCCCTATCCCTCTCCCCTACCCTACTCCCCTACCCCACTCCCCTACCCCACGCCCCTATCCCACACCCATACCCCACTCCCCAACACCACTCCCCAACCCCAACCCCAACCCCACTCCCCTACACCATTCCCATACCCCACTCCCTTCCACCACACCAACAACCCACTCACATCCCCACCTCACCTCCCCAACTCCCCTCCCCCTCACCCCTCACCCCTCCCCCTCACCCCTCCCCCACTCCCCTCCCCCACTCCCCTCCCCCACTCCCCTCCCCCACTCCCCTCCCCCACTCCCCTCCCCCACTCCCCTCCCCCACTCCCCTCCCCCACTCCCCTCACCCCTCCCCCACTCCCCTCACCCCTCCCCCACTCCCCTCCCCCACTCCCCTCCCCCACTCCCCTCCCCCACTCCCCTCCCCCACTCCGCTCCCCCACTCCCCTATCCCACTCCCCTCCCCCACTCCCCTCCCCCACTCCCCTCCCCCACTCCCCTCCCCCACTCCCCTATCCCACTCCCCTATCCCACTCCCCTATCCCAATCCCCTATCACACTCCCCTATCCCACTCCCCTATCCCACTCCACTCCCCTCCCCGACTCCAGTCCCCTCCCCGACTCCACTCCCCTCCCCGACTCTACTCCCCTCCCCGACTACACTCCCCTCCCCGACTCTACTCCCCTCCCCGACTACACTCCCCTCCCCGACTCCACTCCCCTCCCCGACTCCACTCCCCTCCCCGACTCCCCTACCCCACTTCCCTTTCCAACTCCCCTTTCCAACTCCCCTCCCCTCCATCTCCTCACTGCCCTCCCCTACCCAACTCCCTGACACCACTCTGAACCTCCACTCCCCATCTCCACTCCCCATCTCCACTCCCCATCTCCACTCCCCTACGCCACTACCCCAACCCACTCACCTCCTCCACTCCAGTCCTCCACTCCCCTCCCCAACTCCCCTCCCCTACTCCCCTACCCCACTACCCTCCCTCACTACCCTCCCTCACATCCCTCCCCCACTCCGCGACCCCAAACCCCGACCCCACCCCCTCCCCAACTACCCTCCCTCACTCCCCTTCCCCACACCCCTCCCCCACTACCCTCCCTCACTCCCCTTCCCCACACCCCTCCCCCACTCCCCTCCCCTCCCCTGCATCTCCTCACTCCCCTCCCCTCCCCCACTCCGCTTCCCTGCACCTCATCACTGCCCTCCGCTACCACACTCCGATCCCCCACTCCCCTCTCCCACTCCCCTCCCCCACTCCCCTCCCCCACTCCCCCACTCCCCTCCCCCACTCCCCTACATCACAACCAATCCCCACTCCCCTACCCCACACCCCACCCCCAAACACCTTCACTACTACCCTCCCCAACTCCCCTCAGCCACTCCCCAATCCCCTCCCCCACTCCCCTCCCCCTCCCCCACTCCCCTCCCCCACTCCCCTCCCCCACTCCCCTCCCCCACTCCCCTCCCCCACTCCCCTATCCCACTCCCCTATCCCACTCCCCTATCCCACTCCCCTATCCCACTCCCCTATCCCACTCCCCTATCCCACTCCCCTATCCCACTCCCCGACTCCCCTCCTCGACTCCCCTCCCCTCCCCGACTCTACTCCCCTCCCCGACTCTACTCCCCTCCCCGACTCTACTCCCCTCCCCGACTCTACTCCCCTCCCCGACTCCACTCCCCTCCCCGACTCCACTCCCCTCCCCGACTCCACTCCCCTCCCCGACTCCACTCCCCTCCCCGACTCCACTCCCCTCCCCGACTCCACTCCCCTCCCCGACACCACTCCCCTCCCCGACTCCCCTACCCCACTTCCCTTTCCAACTCCCCTTTCCAACTCCCCTCCCCTCCATCTCCTCACTGCCCTCCCCTACCCAACTCCCTGACACCACTCTGAACCTCCACTCCCCATCTCCACTCCCCATCTCCACTCCCCATCTCCACTCCCCATCTCCACTCCCCTACGCCACTACCCCAACCCACTCACCTCCTCCACTCCAGTCCTCCACTCCCCTCCCCAACTCCCCTCCCCTACTCCCCTACCCCACTACCCTCCCTCACTACCCTCCCTCACATCCCTCCCCCACTCCGCGACCCCAAACCCCGACCCCACCCCCTCCCCAACTACCCTCCCTCACTCCCCTTCCCCACACCCCTCCCCCACTACCCTCCCTCACTCCCCTTCCCCACACCCCTCCCCCACTCCCCTCCCCTCCCCTGCATCTCCTCACTCCCCTCCCCTCCCCCACTCCGCTTCCCTGCACCTCATCACTGCCCTCCGCTACCACACTCCGATCCCCCACTCCCCTCCCCCACTCCCCTCCCCCACTCCCCTCCCCCACTCCCCTCCCCCACTCCCCTACATCACAACCAATCCCCACTCCCCTACCCCACACCCCACCCCCAAACACCTTCACTACTACCCTCCCCTACTCCCCTCAGCCACTCCCCAATCCCCTCCCCCACTCCCCTCCCCCACTCCGCTCCCCCACTCCCCTATCCCACTCCCCTATCCCACTCCCCTATCCCACTCCCCTATCCCACTCCACTCCCCTCCCCGACTCCCCTCCTCGACTCCCCTCCCCTCCCCGACTCTACTCCCCTCCCCTCCCCGACTCTACTCCCCTCCCCGACTCTACTCCCCTCCCCGACTCCACTCCCCTCCCCGACTCCACTCCCCTCCCCGACTCCACTCCCCTCCCCGACTCCACTCCCCTCCCCGACTCCACTCCCCTCCCCGACTCTACTCCCCTCCCCGACTCCACTCCCCTCCCCGACTCCCCTACCCCACTTCCCTTTCCAACTCCCCTTTCCAACTCCCCTCCCCTCCATCTCCTCACTGCCCTCCCCTACCCAACTCCCTGACACCACTCTGAACCCCCATTCCCCATCTCCACTCCCCATCTCCACTCCCCATCTCCACTCCCCATCTCCACTCCCCATCTCCACTCCCCTACGCCACTACCCCAACCCACTCACCTCCTCCACTCCACTCCTCCACTCCCCTCCCCAACTCCCCTCCCCTACTCCCCTCCCCCACTCCCCTACCCCACTCCCCTACCCCACTACCCTACCCCACTACCCTCCCTCACATCCGTCCCCCACTCCGCGACCCCAAACCCCGACCCCACCCCCTCCCCAACTACCCTCCCTCACTCCCCTTCCCCACACCCCTCCCCCACTCCCCTCCCCTCCCCTGCATCTCCTCACTCCCCTCCCCTCCCCCACTCCGCTTCCCTGCACCTCATCACTGCCCTCCGCTACCACACTCCGATCCCCCACTCCCCTCCCCCACTCCCCTCCCCCACTCCCCTCCCCCACTCCCCTCCCCCACTCCCCTACATCACAACCAATCCCCACTCCCCTACCCCACTCCCCACCCCCAAACCCCTTCACTACTACCCTCCCCAACTCCCCAACTCCCCTCAGCCACTCCCCAATCCCCTCCACTGCTACCCTCCCCAACTCCCCTCCCCAACTCCCCTCCCCAACTCCCCAACCCACTCCTCTCCCCCTCCCCCTCCTCTCCCCCTCCCCCTCCGCTACCCATTCCCCTCCCTCACTCCCCTCCCCCACACCCCTCCCCCACACCCCTCCCCCACACCCCTCCCCCACACCCCTCCCCCACACCCCTCCCCCACACCCCTCCCCCACACCCCTCTCCCCCACTCCCCTCTCCCCCACTCCCCTCTCCCCCACTCCCCTACTCCCCTCTCCCCCACTCCCCTCTCCCCCACTCCCCTCTCCCCCACACCCCTCTCCCCCACTCCCCTCCCCCACTCCAGTCCCCAATTCCCCTCCCCCACTCCAGTCCCCAATTCCCCTCCCCTACTCACCTCCCCAACTCCCCGTCCACAATAAACTCCCCCACTCCCCTCCCCTCCCCTCCCCTCCCCTCCCCACTCCAGTCCCCAACTCCCCTTCCCCACCCCCATCCCCCTCCCAAAGTCCCCTCCGCAACTACGTTCCCCGACTCCCCCCACTGCCCTCCCCATTCCTCTACCCCACACCCCTCCCGCTCTCCTCTCCGCAACTCCCCTCAACCACTCTGCTCCCCCAATCCCAGCCTCAACTCCCCTACCCCACTCTCCTCCCCCACTCCCCTCCCCCACTCCCCTCCCCCACTCCCCTCCCCTCCCCTCCCCCACTCCCCTCCCCCACTCCCCTCCCCCACTCCCCTCCCCAACACTCCTCCCCACTTCCCTCACCAACTTCCATACTCCACTCCCCTCTTCCACTCCAGTCCCCAACTCCCTCCCCCACTCCACTCCCTCTCTCCCCTTCCCCACTACAGTGCCTAACTCCCCACCCCCACACCCTTCCTCAACTCCCCTCCTCAACTCCCCTCCCCAACTCCCCTCCCCAACTCCCCTCCACAACACCCCTCCCTCACTCCCCTACCCCAACTCCCCTCCCCAACTCCTTTCCCTCACCCCCTTACACCATTCCCCTCCCCAACTCCCCTCCCGCACCCCACTCGCTAACTCCCCTCTCCAATCCACTCCCCCCGCTCCCCTACATAACAACCAATCCCCACTCCCTTCCCCCACTCCCCACCGCCAATCCCCTACACTACTACCCTCCCCAACTCCCCTCCCCCACTCCCCAACCCACCTCCCCCACTCCCCAACCCACCTCCCCCACTCCCCAACCCACTCCCCTCCCCCTCCTCTCTGTAACTCCCCTCACTCCCCTCCCCCACTCCCCTCCCCTCCCCTCCCCCACTCCGCTCCCCCACTCCGCTCCCCCACTCCGCTCCCCCACTCCCCTATCTCACTCCCCTATCTCACTCCCCTATCTCACTCCCCTATCCCACTCCCCTATCCCACTCCCCTATCCCACTCCCCTATCCCACTCCCCTATCCCACTCCCCTATTCCACTCCACTCCCCTCCTCGACTCCCCTCCCCGACTCCCCTCCCCGACTCCACTCCCCGACTCCACTCCACTCCTCCCCGACTCCACTCCCCTCCTCTACTCCCCTCCCCTCCCCGACTCTACTCCCCTCCCCGACTCTACTCCCCTCCCCGACTCCACTCCCCTCCCCGACTCTACTCCCCTCCCCGACTCCACTCCCCTCCCCGACTCCACTCCCCTCCCCGACTCCACTCCCCTCCCCGACTCCACTCCCCTCCCCGACTCCACTCCTCGACTCCCCTACCCCACTTCCCATTCCAACTCCCCTTTCCAACTCCCCTCCCCTCCATCTCCTCACTGCCCTCCCCTACCCAACTCCCTGACACCACTCTGAACCCCCATTCCCCATCTCCACTCCCAATCTCCACTCCCCATCTCCGCTCCCCATCTCCACTCCCCTACGCCACTACCCCAACCCACTCACCTCCTCCACTCCACTCCCCTACTCCCCTCCCCTACTCCCCTCCCCTACTCCCCTCCCCTACTCCCCTCCCCCACTCCCCCACTCCCCTACCACACTACCCTACCACACTACCCTCCCTCACATCCGTCCCCCACTCCGCGACCCCAAACCCCGACCCCACCCCCTCCCCAACTACCCTCCCTCACTCCCCTTCCCCACACCCCTCCCCCACTCCCCTCCCCCACTCCCCTCCCCTCCCCTGCATCTCCTCACTCCCCTCCCCTCCCCCACTCCGCTTCCCTGCACCTCATCACTGCCCTCCGCTACCACACTCCGATCCCCCACTCCCCTCCCCCACTCCCCTCCCCCACTCCCCTCCCCCACTCCCCTCCCCCACTCCCCTCCCCCACTCCCCTCCCCCACTCCCCTCCCCCACTCCCCTCCCCCAATCCCCTACATCACAACCAATCCCCACTCCCCTACCCCACTCCCCACCCCCACTCCCCACCCCCAAAACCCCTTCACTACTACCCTCAGCCACTCCCCAATCCCCTCCACTGCTACCCTCCCCAACTCCCCTCCCCAACTCCCCTCCCCAACTCCCCTCCCCAACTCCCCAACCCACTCCTCTCCCCCTCCCCCTCCTCTCCCCCTCCCCCTCCGCTACCCATTCCCCTCCCTCACTCCCCTCCCTCACTCCCCTCCCCCACACCCCTCCCCCACACCCCTCCCCCCACTCCTCTCCCCCACTCCTCTCCCCCACTCCCCTCCCCCACTCCAGTCCCCAACTCCCCTCCCCTACTCACCTCCCCAACTCACCTCCCCAACTCCCCGTCCGCAATAAACTCCCCCACTCCCCTCCCCACTCCAGTCCCCAACTCCCCTTCCCCACCCCCATCCCCCATCCCCCTCCCAAAGTCCCCTCCGCAACTACGTTCCCCGACTCCCCCCACTGCCCTCCCCATTCCTCTACCCCACATCCCTCCCCCTCTCCTCTCCGCAACTCCCCTCAACCACTCTGCTCCCCCAATCCCAGCCTCAACTCCCCTACCCCACTCCCCTCCCCCACTCCCCTCCCACACTCCCCTCCCCCACTCCCCTCCCCCACTCCCCTCCCCCACTCCCCTCCCCTCCCCTCCCCCACTCCCCTCCCCTCCCCCACTCCCCTCCCCCACTCCCCTCCCCCACTCCCCTCCCCCACTCCCCTCCCCCACTCCCCTCCCCCACTCCCCTCCCCCACTCCCCTCCCCAACACTCCTCCCCCACTTCCCTCACCAACTTCCATACTCCACTCCCCTCTTCCACTCCAGTCCCCAACTCCCTCCCCCACTCCAATCCCTCTCTCCCCTCCCCCACTACAGTGCCTAACTCCCCACCCCCAATCCCAGCCTCAACTCCCCTCCCCCACTCTCCTACCCCACTCTCCTCCCCCACTCCCCTCCCCCACCCCCTACCCCACTCCCTACCCCACTCCCCTAACCCACTCCCCTCCCCCACTCCCCTCCCCCACTCCCCTCCCCCCTCCCCAACTCCCCTCCCCAACTCCCCTCCCCAACTCCCCTCCCCAACACCCCTCCCTCACTCCCCTACCCCAACTCCCCTCCCCAACTCCTTTCCCTCACCCCCTTACACCATTCCCCTCCCCAACTCCCCTCCCCAACTCCCCTCCCGCACCCCACTCGCTAACTCCCCTCCCCAATCCACTCCCCCCGCTCCCCTACATCACAACCAATCCCCACTCCCTTCCCCCACTCCCCACCGCCAATCCCCTACACTACTACCCTCCCCAACTCCCCTCCCCCACTCCCCAACCCACTCCCCTCCCCCTCCTCTCTGTAACTCCCCTCACTCCCCTCCCCCACTCCCCTCCCCCACTCCCCTCCCCCACTCCCCTCCCCCACTCCCCTCCCCCACTCCCCTCCCCCACTCCCCTCCCCCACTCTCCTACCCCACTCTCCTACCCCACTCCCCTCCCTCACATCCCTCCCCCACTCCCCTACCCCAAACCCCGACCCCACCCCCTCCCCAACTACCATCCCTCACTCCCCTCCCCCACGCCCCTCCCCCACGCCCCTCCCCCACGCCCCTCCCCCACGCCCCTCCACTCCCCTGCACCTCCTCACTCCGCTCCACTCCCCCACTCCGCTTCCCTGCACCTCCTCACTGCCCTCCGCGACCACATCCGATCCCCCACTCCCCTCCCCCACTCCCCTCCCCCACTCCCCTCCCCCACTCCCCTCCCCCACTCCCCTCCCCCACTCCCCTCCCCCACTCCCCTCCCCCGTCCCCTCTCACCGTCCCCTCTCACCGTCCCCTCTCCCCGTCCCCTCTCCCCGTCCCCTCTCCCCGTCCCCTCTCCCCGTCCCCTCTCCCCGTCCCCTCTCCCCGTCCCCTCTCACCGTCCCCTCTCACCGTCCCCTCTCACCGTCCCCTCTCACCGTCCCCTCTCACCGTCCCCGCTCCCCGTCCCCGCTCCCAGTCCCCGCTCCCAGTCCCCGCTCCCCACTCCCCGCTCCCCGTCCCCGCTCCCCGTCCCCGCTCCCCGTCCCCGCTCCCCGTCCCCGCTCCCCGTCCCCGCTCCCCGTCCCCACTCCCCGTCCCCACTCTCCGTCCCCACTCACTGGAACCACTCACCGTCCCCACTCACCGTCCCCACTCTCCGTCCCCACTCTCCGTCCCCACTCTCCGACCCCACTCTCCGACCCCACTCTCCGTCCCCACTCTCCGTCCCCACTCTCCGTCCACTCTCACCGTCCCCACTCCCCGTCCCCACTCTCCGTCCCCACTCCCCGTAGCTACTCACCGTCCGTCCCCACTCTCCGACCCCACTCACCGTAGCAACTCACCATAGCCACTCACCGTAGCCACTCACCGTCCCCTCTCTCCGTCCCCTCTCTCCGTCCCCTCTCTCCGTCCCCTCTCTCCGTCCCCTCTCTCCGTCCCCTCTCACCGTCCCCTCTCACCGTCCCCTCTCACCGTCCCCTCTCACCGTCCCCACTCCCCGTCCCCACTCCCCGTCCCCACTCCCCGTCCCCACTCCCCGTCCCCACTCCCCGTCCCCACTCCCCGTCCCCACTCCCCGTCCCCACTCCCCGTCCCCTCTCCCCGTCCCCTCTCCCCGTCCCCTCTCCCCGTCCCCACTCACCGTCCCCTCTCCCCTTCCCCTCTCCCCGTCCCCACTCCCCGTCCCCACTCCCCGTCCCCTCTCACCGTCCCCTCTCACCGTCCCCTCTCCCCGTCCCCTCTCCCCGTCCCCACACCCCGTCCCCTCACACCGTCCCCGCTCCCCGTCCCCTCTCACCGTCCCCGCTCCCCGTCCCCGCTCCCCGTCCCCGCTCCCCGTCCCCGCCCCCCGTCCCCGCCCCCCGTCCCCGCTCACCGTCCCCACTCACCGTCCCCACTCCCCACTCCCCGTCCCCACTCCCCGTCCCCACTCCCCGTCCCCACTCCCCGTCCCCACTCCCCGTCCCCACTGCTCGTCCCCACTCACCGTCCCCGCTCACCGTCCCCGCTCACCGTCCCCGCTCCCCGTCCCCGCTCCCCGTCCCCGCTCACCGTCCCCGCTCACCGTCCCAGCTCACCGTCCCAGCTCACCGTCCCCGCTTCCCGTCCCCGCTCCCCGTCCCCGCTCCCCGTCCCCGTTCCCCGTCCCCGCTCCCCGTCCCCTCTCACCGTTCCCGCTCCCCGTCCCCGCTCCCCGTCCCCGCTCCCCGTCCCCACTTCCCGTCCCCACTCCTCACTCCCCGCTCCCCTTCTCCGCTCCCCGTCCCCGCTCCCCGTCGCCGCTCCCCGTCCCCGCTCACCGTCCCCGCTCACCGTCCCCGCTCACCGTCCCCACTCCCCGCTCACCGTCCCCACTCCCCACTCCCCGTCCCCACTCCCCGTCCCCACTCCCCGTCCCCACTGCTCGTCCCCACTGCTCGTCCCCACTGCTCGTCCCCGCTCACCGTCCCCGCTCACCGTCCCCGCTCACCGTCCCCGCTCACCGTCCCCGCTCACCGTCCCCGCTCACCGTCCCCGCTCACCGTCCCCGCTCACCGTCCCCGCTCACCGTCCCCGCTCCCCGTCCCCGCTCCCCGTCCCCACTCTCCGTCCCCACTCTCCGTCCCCACTCTCCGTCCCCACTCTCCGTCCCCACTCTCCGTCCCCACTCTCCGTCCCCTCTCACCGTCCCCACTCCCCGTCCCCACTCTCCGTCCCCACTCCCCGTAGCTACTCACCGTCCGTCCCCACTCTCCGACCCCACTCACCGTAGCAACTCACCATAGCCACTCAACGTAGCCACTCACCGTCCCCTCTCTCCGTCCCCTCTCTCCGTCCCCTCTCACCGTCCCCTCTCACCTTCCCCTCTCACCGTCCCCACTCCCCGTCCCCACTCCCCGTCCCCTCTCCCCGTCCCCACTCACCGTCCCCACTACCCGTCCCCTCTCCCCTTCCCCTCTCCCCGTCCCCACTCCCCGTCCCCACTCCCCGTCCCCTCTCACCGTCCCCTCTCCCCGTCCCCTCTCCCCGTCCCCACACCCCGTCCCCACACCCCGTCCCCTCACACCGTCCCCGCTCCCCGTCCCCTCTCACCGTCCCCGCTCCCCGTCCCCGCTCCCCGTCCCCGCCCCCCGTCCCCGCCCCCCGTCCCCGCCCCCCGTCCCCGCCCCCCGTCCCCCGCTCACCGTCCCCACTCACCGTCCCCACTCACCGTCCCCACTTATCGTCCCCGTTTATCGTCCCCACTCCCCACTCCCCGTCCCCACTCCCCGTCCCCTCTCCCCGTCCCCTCTCCCGTCCCCACTCCCCGTCCCCACTCCCCGTCCCCACTCCCCGTCCCCAATCCCCGTCCACACTCCCCGTCCCCACTCCCCGTCCCCACTCCCCGTCCCCACTCCCCGTCCCCACTCCCCGTCCCCACTCCCCGTCCCCTCTCCCCGTCCCCTCTCCCCGTCCCCTCTCCCCGTGCCCTCTCCCCGTCCCCACCCCCCGTCCCCACCCCCCGTCCCCACCCCCCGTCCCCACCCCCCGTCCCCACTCCCCGTCCCCACTCCCCGTCCCCACTCCCCGTCCCCACTCCCCGTCCCCACTCCCCGTCCCCAATCCCCGTCCCCACTCCCCGTCGTCAATCCCCGTCCCCACTCCCCGTCCCCACTCCCCGTCCCCTCTCACCGTCCCCTCTCACCGTCCCCTCTCACCGTCCCCTCTCTCCGTCCCCGCTCACCGTCCCCGCTCCCCGTCCCCGCTCCCCGTCCCCGCTCACCTTCCCCACTCAGACTCCCCACTCCAAGTCCCCACTCCCCGTCGCCACTCCCCGTCGACACTCCCCGTCGACACTCCCCGTCGACACTCCCCGTCCCCACTCCCCGTCGCCACTCCCCGTCGCCACTCCCCGTCGCCACTCCCCGTCGCCACTCCCCGTCGCCACTCCCCGTCCCCACTCACCGTCCCCACTCACCGTCCCCACTCACCGTCCCCACTCACCGTCCCCTCTCCCCGTCCCCACTCCCCGTCCCCACTCCCCGTCCCCTCTCCCCGTCCCCTCTCCCCGTCCCCTCTCCCCGTCCCCTCTCCCCGTCCCCTCTCCCCGTGCCCTCTCCCCGTCCCCACCCCCCGTCCCCACCCCCCGTCCCCACCCCCCGTCCCCACCCCCCGTCCCCACCCCCCGTCCCCACCCCCCGTCCCCAATCCCCGTCCCCACTCCCCGTCGTCAATCCCCGTCCCCACTCCCCGTCCCCACTCCCCGTCCCCACTCCCCGTCCCCTCTCACCGTCCCCGCTCACCGTCCCCGCTCCCCGTCCCCGCTCCCCGTCCCCGCTGACCTTCCCCACTCAGACTCCCCACTCCCCGTCCCCACTCCCCGTCGCCACTCCCCGTCGCCACTCCCCGTCGCCACTCCCCGTCGCCACTCCCCGTCGCCACTCACCGTCCCCACTCACCGTCCCCACTCACCGTCCCCACTCACCGTCCCCTCTCCCCGTCCCCACTCCCCGTCCCCACTCCCCGTCCCCACTCCCCGTCCCCACTCCCCGTCCCCACTCCCCGTCCCCACTCCCCGTCCCCTCTCACCGTCCACTCTCACCGTCCACTCTCACCGTCCCCTCTCCCCGTCCCCTCTCCCCGTCCCCACTCCCCGTCCCCACTCCCCGTCCCCACTCCCCGTCCCCACTCCCCGTCCCCACTCCCCGTCCCCTCTCCCCGTCCCCACTCCCCGTCCCCTCTCACCGTCCCCTCTCCCCGTCCCCTCTCCCCGTCCCCTCTCCCCGTCCCCCTCTCCCCGTCCCCCTCTCCCCGTCCCCTCTCCCCGTCCCCTCTCACCGTCCCCTCTCACCGTCCCCTCTCACCGTCCCCTCTCACCGTCCCCCGCTCCCCGTCCCCGCTCCCAGTCCCCGCTCCCCACTCCCCGCTCCCCGTCCCCGCTCCCCGTCCCCGCTCCCCGTCCCCGCTCCCCGTCCCCGCTCCCCGTCCCCACACCCCGTCCCCTCACACCGTCCCCGCTCCCCGTCCCCTCTCACCGTCCCCGCTCCCCATCCCCGCTCCCCGTCCCCGCTCCCCGTCCCCGCCCCCCGTCCCCGTCCCCCGTCCCCGCCCACCGTCCCCACTCACCGTCCCCACTCCCCACTCCCCGTCCCACTCCCCGTCCCCACTCCCCGTCCCCACTCCCCGTCCCCACTCCCCGTCCCCACTGCTCGTCCCCACTGCTCGTCCCCACTCACCGTCCCCACTCACCGTCCCCGCTCACCGTCCCCGCTCCCCGTCCCCGCTCCCCGTCCCCGCTCACCGTCCCAGCTCACCGTCCCAGCTCACCGTCCCCCGCTTCCCGTCCCCGCTCCCCGTCCCCGCTCCCCGTCCCCGCTCCCCGTCCCCGCTCCCCGTCCCCGCTCCCCGTCCCCTCTCACCGTTCCCGCTCCCCGTCCCCGCTCCCCGTCCCCGCTCCCCGTCCCCACTTCCCGTCCCCACTCCTCACTCCCCGCTCCCCTTCTCCGCTCCCCGTCCCCGCTCCCCGTCGCCGCTCCCCGTCCCCGCTCACCGTCCCCGCTCACCGTCCCCGCTCACCGTCCCACTCCCCACTCCCCGTCCCCACTCCCCGTCCCCACTCCCCGTCCCCACTGCTCGTCCCCACTGCTCGTCCCCGCTCACCGTCCCCGCTCACCGTCCCCGCTCACCATCCCCGCTCACCGTCCCCGCTCACCATCCCCGCTCACCATCCCCGCTCACCGTCCCCGCTCACCGTCCCCGCTCACCGTCCCCGCTCCCCGTCCCCGCTCCCCGTCCCGCTCTCCGTCCCCGCTCTCCGTCCCCGCTCTCCGTCCCCACTCTCCGTCCCCACTCTCCGTCCCCACTCTCCGTCCCCACTCTCCGTCCCCACTCTCCGTCCCCACTCTCCGTCCCCACTCTCCGTCCCCACTCTCCGTCCCCACTCTCCGTCCCCACTCTCCGTCCCCACTCTCCGTCCACATCTCACCGTCCCCACTCCCCGTCCCCACTCTCCGTCCCCACTCCCCGTAGCTACTCACCGTCCGTCCCCACTCTCCGACCCCACTCACCGTAGCAACTCACCATAGCCACTCACCGTAGCCACTCACCGTCCCCTCTCTCCGTCCCCTCTCTCCGTCCCCTCTCACCGTCCCCTCTCACCGTCCCCTCTCACCGTCCCCTCTCACCGTCCCCACTCCCCGTCCCCACTCCCCGTCCCCACTCCCCGTCCCACTCCCCGTCCCCACTCCCCGTCCCCTCTCCTCCCCCTTCCCTCTCCCCCCGTCCCTCTCCCCCCGATCTCCCTCTCTCCCCGTCCCCCTCCCCGTCCCTCTCCCGTCCCCTCTCCCGTCCCACTCACCGTCCCCTCTCCCCTTCCCCTCTCCCCGTCCCCACTCCCCGTCCCCACTCCCCGTCCCCACTCCCGTCCCCTCTCACCGTCCCCTCTCCCCATCCCCCTCTCCCCGTCCCCACACCCCGTCCCCTCACACCGTCCCCGCTCCCCGTCCCCTCTCACCGTCCCCGCTCCCCATCCCCGCTCCCCGTCCCCGCACCCCGTCCCCGCCCCCCGTCCCCGCCCCCCGTCCCCGCTCACCGTCCCCACTCACCGTCCCCACTCCCCACTCCCCGTCCCCACTCCCCGTCCCCACTCCCCGTCCCCACTCCCCGTCCCCACTCCCCGTCCCCACTCCCCGTCCCCACTGCTCGTCCCCACTGCTCGTCCCCGCTCACCGTCCCCGCTCACCGTCCCCGCTCCCCGTCCCCGCTCCCCGTCCCCGCTCCCCGTCCCCGCTCACCGTCCCAGCTCACCGTCCCAGCTCACCGTCCCAGCTCACCGTCCCAGCTCACCGTCCCCGCTTCCCGTCCCCGCTCCCCGTCCCCGCTCCCCGTCCCCATTCCCCGTCCCCGCTCCCCGTCCCCTCTCACCGTCCCCGCTCACCGTCCCCGCTCACCGTCCCCACTCCCCACTCCCCGTCCCCACTCCCGTCCCCACTCCCCGTCCCCACTCCCCCGTCCCCACTGCCCCGTCCCCACTCCCCGACCCCACTGCTCGTCCCCGCTCACCGTCCCCGCTCACCGTCCCCGCTCACCGTCCCCGCTCACCGTCCCCGCTCACCGTCCCCGCTCACCGTCCCCGCTCACCGTCCCCCGCTCCCCGTCCCCGCTCCCCGTCCCCGCTCTCCGTCCCCGCTCTCCGTCCCCACTCTCCGTCCCCACTCTCCGTCCCCACTCTCCGTCCCCACTCTCCGTCCCCACTCTCCGTCCCCTCTCACCGTCCCCACTCACCGTCCCCACTCACCGTCCCCACTCTCCGTCCCCACTCCCCGTAGCTACTCACCGTCCGTCCCCACTCTCCGACCCCACTCACCGTAGCAACTCACCATAGCCACTCAACGTAGCCACTCACCGTCCCCTCTCTCCGTCCCCTCTCTCCGTCCCCTCTCACCGTCCCCTCTCACCTTCCCCTCTCACCGTCCCCACTCCCCGTCCCCACTCCCCGTCCCCACTCCCCCGTCCCCTCTCCCCGTCCCCACTCACCGTCCCCACTACCCGTCCCTCTCCCCTTCCCCTCTCCCCGTCCCCACTCCCCGTCCCCACTCCCCGTCCCCTCTCACCGTCCCCTCTCCCCGTCCCCTCTCCCCGTCCCCACACCCCCGTCCCCACACCCGTCCCCTCACACCGTCCCCGCTCCCCGTCCCCTCTCACCGTCCCCGCTCCCCGTCCCCGCTCCCCGTCCCCGCCCCCCGTCCCCGCCCCCCGTCCCCGCCCCCCGTCCCCGCTCACCGTCGCCACTCACCGTCCCCACTCACCGTCCCCACTTATCGTCCCCGTTTATCGTCCCACTCCCCACTCCCCGTCCCCACTCCCCGTCCCCACTCCCCGTCCCCACTCCCCGTCCCCACTCCCCGTCCCCACTCCCCGTCCCCACTCAAAGTAGCCACTCCCGGTCCCCACTGCTCGTCCCCACTGCTCGTCCCCACTCAGCGTCCCCACTCAACCCGCTCCCCGTCCCCGCTCCCCGTCCCCGCTCACCGTCCCAGCTCACCGTCCCAGCTCACCGTCCCAGCTCCCCGTCCCCGCTCCCCGTCCCCGCTCGTCGTCCCCGCTCCCCGTCCCCGCTCCCCGTCCCCTCTCCCCGTCCCCTCTCCCCGTCCCCTCTCACCGTCCCCGCTCCCCGTCCCCGCTCCCCGTCCCCGCTCCCCGTCCCCACTCACCGTCCCCACTCCCCACTCCCCGCTCCCCTTCCCCGCTCCCCTTCCCCGCTCCCCGTCCCCGCTCCCCGTCCCCGCTCCCCGTCCCCGCTCACCGTCCCCGCTCACCGTCCCCGCTCACCGTCCCCGCTCACCGTCCCCACTCCCCACTCCCCGTCCCCACTCCCCGTCCCCACTCCCCGTCCCCACTCCCCGTCCCCACTCCCCGTCCCCTCTCACCGTCCCCTCTCACCGTCCCCACTCCCCGTCCCCTCTCCCCGTCCCCACTCCCAGTCCCCACTCCCCGTCCCCTCTCACCGTCCCCTCTCACCGTCCCCTCTCACCGTCCCCTCTCCCCGTCCCCTCTCACCGTCCCCTCTCACCGTCCCCTCTCAACGTCCCCTCTCACCGTCCCCTCTCCCCGTCCCCTCTCCCCGTCCCCTCTCCCCGTCACCGCACCCCGTCACCGCACCCGTCCCCGCTCCCCGTCCCCGCTCCCCGTTCCCGCTCCCCGTCCCCGCTCCCCGTCCCCATCAATGTAGCCACTCCCGGTCCCCACTGCTCGTCCCCACTGCTCGTCCCCACTGCTCTTCCCCACTCACCGTCCCCACTCACCGTCCCCACACTAAGTCCCTCTCATGGTCCCCACTCCCCGTCACCACTCCCCGTCCCCGCTCCACGGCCCCGCTCCCCGTCCCCGCTCCCCGTCCCCGCTCCCCGTCCCCGCTCCCCGTCCCCACTCCCCGTCCCCTCTCCCCGTCCCCTCTCACTGTGCCGGCTCCCGGTCCCCGCTCCCCGTCCCCGCTCCCCGTCCCCGCTCCCCGTCCCCGCTCCCCGTCCCCACTCCCCTTCCCCACTCTCCGTCCCCACTCTCCGTCCCCAGTCACCGTCCCCACTCACCGTCCCCACTCTCGGTCCCCTCTCACCGTCCCCACTCCCCGTCCCCACTCCCCGTCCCCACTCCCCGTAGCTACTCACCGTCCGTCCCCACTCTCCGACCTCACTCACCGTAGTCACTCACCGTCCCCTCTCTCCGTCCCCTCTCTCCGTCCCCTCTCTCCGTCCCCTCTCTCCGTCCCCTCTCTCCGTCCCCTCTCTCCGTCCCCTCTCTCCGTCCCCTCTCTCCGTCCCCTCTCTCCGTCCCCACTCCCCGTCCCCACTCCCCGTCACCACTCAATGTAGCCACTCCCGGTCCTCACTGCTCGTCCCCACTGCTCGTCCCCACTGCTCTTCCCCACTCACCGTCCCCACTCACCGTCCCCACTCACCGTCCCCACTCACCGTCCCCACTCACCGTCCCCACTCACCGTCCCCACTCACCGTCCCCACACTCCGTCCCCTCTCATGGTCCCCACTCCCCGTCCCCACTCCCCGTCACCACTCCCCGTCACCGCTCACCGTCCCCGCTCACAGTCCCCGCTCCCCGTCCCCGCTCCCCGTCCCCCGCTCCCCGTCCCCGCTCCCCGTCCCCGTCCCCTCTCCCCGTCCCCGCTCCCCGTCCCCGCTCCCGGTCCCCGCTCCCCGTCCCCACTCACCGTCCCCAGTCACCGTCCCCAATCTCCGTCCCCACTCTCGGTCCACACTCCCCGTCCCCACTCCCCGTCCCCACTCCCCGTCCCCACTCCCGTAGCTACTCACCGTCCGTCCCCAGTCTCCGTAGCCACTCACCGTCCCCTCTCTCCGTCCCCTCTCTCCGTCCCCTCTCTCCGTCCCCTCTCACCGTCCCCTCTCACCGTCCCCACTCCCCGTCCCCACTCCCCGTCCCCACTCCCCGTAGCTACTCACCGTCCGTCCCCACTCTCCGTAGCCACTCACCGTCCTCTCTCTCCGTCCCCTCTCACCGTCCCCTCTCACCGTCCCCTCTCACCGTCCCCACTCTCGGTCCCCACTCTCGGTCCCCACTCCCCGTCCCCACTCCCCGTCCCCACTCCCCGTATCTACTCACCGTCCGTCCCCACTCTCCGTAGCCAATCACCGTCCCCTCTCTCCGTCCCCTCTCACCGTCCGCTCTCACCGTCCCCTCTCACCGTCCCCTCTCCCCGTCCCCACTCCCCGTCCCCACTGACCGTCCCCTCTCCCCTTCACCACTCCCCGTCCCCACTCACCGTCCCCACTCCCCGTCCCCACTCCCCGTCCCCTCTCCCGGTCCCCTCTCCCGGTCCCCTCTCCCGGTCCCCACTCACCGTCCCCACTCCCCGTCCCCTCTCCACGTCCCCTCTCCACGTCCCCTCTCCACGTCCCCTCTCCACGTCCCCTCTCCCCGTCCCCTCTCCCCGTCCCCTCTCCCCGTCCCCACTCCCGGTCCCCACTCCCGGTCCCCTCTCCCCATCCCCACTCCCCGTCCCCTCTCACCGTCCCCTCTCACCGTCCCCTCTCACCGTCCCCTCGCACCGTCCCCACTCACCGTCCCCACTCACCGTCCCCTCTCCCCGTCCCCACTCCCCATCCCCACTCACCGTCCCCACTCACCGTCCCCTCTCCCCGTCCCCACTCACCGTCCCCACTCCCTGTCCCCACTCACCGTCCCCTCTCCCCGTCCCCTCTCCCCGTCCCCTCTCCCCGTCCCCGCTCCCCGTCCCCGCACCCCGTCCCCGCTCCCCGTCGCCGCTCCCCGTCCCCGCTCCCCGTCCCGACTCTCCGTCCCCAGTCACTGGAACCAGTCACCGTCCCCACTCTCCGTCCCCACTCCCCGTAGCTACTCACCGTCCGTCCCCACTCTCCGACCCCACTCACCGTCCCCACTCACCGTCCCCTCTCACCGTCCCCTCTCACCGTCCCCACTCCCCGTCCCCACTCCCCGTAGCTACTCACCGTCCGTCCCCACTCTCCGACCCCACTCACCGTCCCCACTCACCGTCCCCTCTCACCGTCCCCTCTCACCGTCCCCTCTCACCGTCCCCACTCCCCATCCCCACTCCCCGTCCGTCCCCACTCACCGTCCCCACTCACCGTCCCCTCTCACCGTCCCCTCTCACCGTCCCCTCTCCCCGTCCCCACTCCCCGTGCCCACTCCCCGTCCCCAGTCACCGTCCCCAGTCACCGTCCCCAGTCACCGTCCCCAGTCACCGTCCCCAATCTCCGTCCCCACTCTCGGTCCACACTCCCCGTCCCCACTCCCCGTCCCCACTCCCCGTAGCTAATCACCGTCCGTCCCCAGTCTCCGTAGCCACTCACCGTCCCCCTCTCCGTCCCCTCTCTCCGTCCCCTCTCTCCGTCCCCTCTCTCCGTCCCCTCTCACCGTCCCCACTCCCCGTCCCCACTCCCCGTAGCTACTCACCGTCCGTCCCCACTCTCCGACCCCACTCACCGTCCCCACTCACCGTCCCCTCTCACCGTCCCCTCTCACCGTCCCCACTCCCCGTCCCCACTCCCCGTCCCCACTCCCCGTAGCTACTCACCGTCCGTCCCCAGTCTCCGTAGCCACTCACCGTCCCCTCTCTCCGTCCCCTCTCTCCGTCCCCTCTCTCCGTCCCCTCTCTCCGTCCCCTCTCACCGTCCCCTCTCACCGTCCCCTCTCACCGTCCCCTCTCACCGTCCCCACTCCCCGTCCCCACTCCCCGTAGCTACTCACCGTCCCTCCCCACTCTCCGTAGCCACTCACCGTCCTCTCTCTCCGTCCCCTCTCACCGTCCCCTCTCACCGTCCCCACTCTCGGTCCCCACTCTCGGTCCCCTCTCACCGTCCCCACTCCCCGTCCCCACTCCCCGTAGCTACTCACCGTCCGTCCCCACTCTCCGTAGCCACTCACCGTCCCCTCTCTCCGTCCCCTCTCACCGTCCCCTCTCACCGTCCCCTCTCACCGTCCTCTCTCACCGTCCCCACTCCCCGTCCCCACTCCCCGTCCCCACTCCCCGTCCCCACTGACCGTCCCCTCTCCCCTTCACCACTCCCTGTCCCCACTCACCGTCCCCACTCCCCGTCCCCACTCCCCGTCCCCACTCCCGGTCCCCTCTCCCGGTCCCCACTCACCATCCCCACTACCCGTCCCCACTCCCCATCCCCTCTCCCCGTCCCCACTCCCCGTCCCCACTCCCCGTCCCCACTCCCCGTCCCCTCTCCCCGTCCCCTCTCCCCGTCCCCACTCCCGGTCCCCACTCCCGGTCCCCACTCCCGGTCCCCCTCCTCCGGTCCCCTCTCCCGGTCCCCACTCCCGGTCCCCACTCCCGGTCCCCACTCCCGGTCCCCACTCCCCGTCCCCTCTCTCCCCCGTCCCCTCTCCCCGTCCCCACTCCCGGTCCCCACTCCCGGTCCCCACTCCCGGTCCCCACTCCCCGTCCCCACTCTCCGTCCCCACTCTCCGTCCCCAGTCACCGTCCCCACTCACCGTCCCCACTCTCGGTCCCCTCTCACCGTCCCCACTCCCCGTCCCCACTCCCCGTAGCTACTCACCGTCCGTCCCCACTCTCCGACCTCACTCACCGTAGTCACTCACCGTCCCCTCTCTCCGTCCCCTCTCTCCGTCCCCTCTCTCCGTCCCCTCTCTCCGTCCCCTCTCTCCGTCCCCTCTCTCCGTCCCCTCTCTCCGTCCCCTCTCTCCGTCCCCTCTCTCCGTCCCCTCTCTCCGTCACCTCTCTCCGTCCCCTCTCTCCGTCCCCACTCCCCGTCCCCACTCCCCGTCACCACTCAATGTAGCCACTCCCGGTCCTCACTGCTCGTCCCCACTGCTCGTCCCCACTGCTCGTCCCCACTGCTCTTCCCCACTCACCGTCCCCACTCACCGTCCCCACTCACCGTCCCCACTCACCGTCCCCACTCACCGTCCCCACTCACCGTCCCCACTCACCGTCGCCACTCACCGTCCCCACACTCCGTCCCCTCTCATGGTCCCCACTCCCCGTCCCCACTCCCCGTCACCACTCCCCGTCACCGCTCACCGTCCCCGCTCACAGTCCCCGCTCCCCGTCCCCGCTCCCCGTCCCCGCTCCCCGTCCCCGCTCCCCGTCCCCGTCCCCTCTCCCCGTCCCCGCTCCCCGTCCCCGCTCCCGGTCCCCGCTCCCCGTCCCCACTCACCGTCCCCAGTCACCGTCCCCAATCTCCGTCCCCACTCTCGGTCCACACTCCCCGTCCCCACTCCCCGTCCCCACTCCCCGTCCCCACTCCCCGTAGCTACTCACCGTCCGTCCCCAGTCTCCGTAGCCACTCACCGTCCCCTCTCTCCGTCCCCTCTCTCCGTCCCCTCTCTCCGTCCCCTCTCTCCGTCCCCTCTCACCGTCCCCTCTCACCGTCCCCTCTCACCGTCCCCACTCCCCGTCCCCACTCCCCGTCCCCACTCCCCGTAGCTACTCACCGTCCGTCCCCACTCTCCGTAGCCACTCACCGTCCTCTCTCTCCGTCCCCTCTCACCGTCCCCTCTCACCGTCCCCTCTCACCGTCCCCACTCTCGGTCCCCACTCTCGGTCCCCACTCCCCGTCCCCACTCCCCGTCCCCACTCCCCGTATCTACTCACCGTCCGTCCCCACTCTCCGTAGCCAATCACCGTCCCCTCTCTCCGTCCCCTCTCACCGTCCGCTCTCACCGTCCCCTCTCACCGTCCCCACTCCCCGTCCCCACTCCCCGTCCCCACTGACCGTCCCCTCTCCCCTTCACCACTCCCCGTCCCCACTCACCGTCCCCACTCCCCGTCCCCACTCCCCGTCCCCTCTCCCGGTCCCCTCTCCCGGTCCCCACTCACCGTCCCCACTCCCCGTCCCCTCTCCACGTCCCCTCTCCACGTCCCCTCTCCACGTCCCCTCTCCACGTCCCCTCTCCACGTCCCCTCTCCCCGTCCCCTCTCCCCGTCCCCTCTCCCCGTCCCCACTCCCGGTCCCCACTCCCGGTCCCCTCTCCCCATCCCCACTCCCCGTCCCCTCTCACCGTCCCCTCTCACCGTCCCCTCTCACCGTCCCCTCGCACCGTCCCCTCTCCACGTCCCCTCTCCACGTCCCCTCTCCCCGTCCCCTCTCCCCGTCCCCTCTCCCCGTCCCCACTCTCGGTCCACACTCCCCGTCCCCACTCCCCGTCCCCACTCCCCGTAGCTAATCACCGTCCGTCCCCAGTCTCCGTAGCCACTCACCGTCCCCCTCTCCGTCCCCTCTCTCCGTCCCCTCTCTCCGTCCCCTCTCTCCGTCCCCTCTCACCGTCCCCACTCCCCGTCCCCACTCCCCGTAGCTACTCACCGTCCGTCCCCACTCTCCGACCCCACTCACCGTCCCCACTCACCGTCCCCTCTCACCGTCCCCTCTCACCGTCCCCACTCCCCGTCCCCACTCCCCGTCCCCACTCCCCGTAGCTACTCACCGTCCGTCCCCAGTCTCCGTAGCCACTCACCGTCCCCTCTCTCCGTCCCCTCTCTCCGTCCCCTCTCTCCGTCCCCTCTCTCCGTCCCCTCTCACCGTCCCCTCTCACCGTCCCCTCTCACCGTCCCCTCTCACCGTCCCCACTCCCCGTCCCCACTCCCCGTAGCTACTCACCGTCCCTCCCCACTCTCCGTAGCCACTCACCGTCCTCTCTCTCCGTCCCCTCTCACCGTCCCCTCTCACCGTCCCCACTCTCGGTCCCCACTCTCGGTCCCCTCTCACCGTCCCCACTCCCCGTCCCCACTCCCCGTAGCTACTCACCGTCCGTCCCCACTCTCCGTAGCCACTCACCGTCCCCTCTCTCCGTCCCCTCTCACCGTCCCCTCTCACCGTCCCCTCTCACCGTCCTCTCTCACCGTCCCCACTCCCCGTCCCCACTCCCCGTCCCCACTCCCCGTCCCCACTGACCGTCCCCTCTCCCCTTCACCACTCCCTGTCCCCACTCACCGTCCCCACTCCCCGTCCCCACTCCCCGTCCCCACTCCCGGTCCCCTCTCCCGGTCCCCACTCACCATCCCCACTACCCGTCCCCACTCCCCATCCCCTCTCCCCGTCCCCACTCCCCGTCCCCACTCCCCGTCCCCACTCCCCGTCCCCTCTCCCCGTCCCCTCTCCCCGTCCCCACTCCCGGTCCCCACTCCCGGTCCCCACTCCCGGTCCCCACTCCCGGTCCCCACTCCCGGTCCCCACTCCCGGTCCCCCTCTCCCGGTCCCCACTCCCGGTCCCCACTCCCCATCCCCACTCCTCATCCCCACTCACCGTCCCCACTCACCGTCCCCTCTCCCCGTCCCCACTCCCCGTCCCCTCTCACCGTCCCCCTCTCACCGTCCCCTCTCACCGTCCCCACTCACCGTCCCCTCTCCCCATCCCCACTCCCCATCACCACTCCCCATCCCCACTCCCCATCCCCACTCACCGTCCCCTCTCCCCGTCCCCACTCACCGTCCCCTCTCCCCGTCCCCACTCACCGTCCCCTCTCACCGTCCCCACTCCCCGTCCCCACTCCCCGTCCCCACTCCCCGTCCCCACTCACCGTCCCCACTCACCGTCCCCTCTCCCCGTCCCCTCTCCCCGTCCCCTCTCCCCGTCCCCTCTCCCCGTCCCCGCACCCCGTCCCCGCTCCCCGTCGCCGCTCCCCGTCCCCGCTCCCCGTCCCGACTCTCCGTCCCCAGTCACTGGAACCAGTCACCGTCCCCACTCTCCGTCCCCACTCCCCGTAGCTACTCACCGTCCGTCCCCACTCTCCGACCCCACTCACCGTCCCCACTCACCGTCCCCTCTCACCGTCCCCTCTCACCGTCCCCTCTCACCGTCCCCACTCCCCGTCCCCACTCCCCGTAGCTACTCACCGTCCGTCCCCACTCTCCGACCCCACTCACCGTCCCCACTCACGGTCCCCTCTCACCGTCCCTTCTCACCGTCCCCACTCCCCGTCCCCACTCCCCGTAGCTACTCACCGTCCGTCCCCACTCACCGTCCCCACTCACCGTCCCCTCTCACCGTCCCCTCTCACCGTCCCCACTCCCCGTCCCCACTCACAGTCCCCACTCCCCGTCCCCACTCACCGTCCCCACTCACCGTCCCCTCTCCCCATCCCCACTCCCCGTCCCCACTCACCGTCCCCACTCACCGTCCCCACTCCCCGTCCCCACACCCCGTCCCCACTCCCCGTCCCCTCTCCCCGTCCCCTATCCCGGTCCCCACTCACCGTCCCCTCTCCCGGTCCCCACTCACCGTCCCCACTCCCCGTCCCCGCACCCCGTCCCCGCTCCCCATCCCGACTCTCCGTCCCCAGTCACTGGAACCACTCACCGTCCCCACTCTCCGTCCCCACTCCCCGTAGCTACTCACCGTCCGTCCCCACTCTCCGACCCCACTCACCGTCCCCTCTCACCGTCCCCTCTCACCGTCCCCTCTCACCGTCCCCACTCCCCGTAGCTACTCACCGTCCGTCCCCACTCTCCGACCCCCTTCACCGTCCCCACTCACCGTCCCCCTCTCACCGTCCCCTCTCACCGTCCCCACTCCCCGTCCCCACTCCCCGTAGCTACTCACCGTCCGTCCCCGCTCTCCGACCCCACTCACCGTCCCCACTCACCGTCCCCTCTCACCGTCCCCTCTCACCGTCCCCTCTCACCGTCCCCACTCCCCGTCCCCACTCCCCGTCCCCACTCCCCGTCCCCACTCCCCGTCCCCACTCCCCGTCCCCACTCCCCGTCCCCACTCACCGTCCCCACTCACCGTCCCCTCTCCCCGTCCCCTCTCCCCGTCCCCACTCCCCGTCCCCACTCACCGTCCCCACTCACCGTCCCCACTCACCGTCCCCACTCACCGTCCCCTCTCCCCGTCCCCACTCCCCGTCCCCACTCCCCGTCCCCACTCCCCGTCCCCACTCCCCGTCCCCACTCCCCGTCCCCTCTCCCCGTCCCCTCTCCCCGTCCCCACTCACCGTCCCCTCTCACCGTCCCCTCTCACCGTCCCCTCTCACCGTCCCCACTCCCCGTCCCCTCTCACCTACCCCGCTCCCCGTCGCCGCTCCCCGTCGCCGCGCCCCGTCCCCGCGCCCCGTCCCCGCTCCCCGTCCCGCTCCCCGTCCCCGCTCCCCGTCCCCGCTCCCCGTCCCCTCTCACCGTCCCCTCTCCCCGTCCCCACTCCCCGTCCCCACTCACCGTCCCCTCTCCCCGTCCCCACTCCCCGTCCCCTCTCCCCGTCCCATCTCCCCGTCCCCTCTCCCGGTCCCCTCTCCCGGTCCCCTCTCCCCGTCCCCTCTCCCGGTCCCCTCTCCCCGTCCCCTCTCCCCGTCCCCTCTCCCGGTCCCCGCTCCCCGTCCCCGCTCCCCGTCGCTGCGCCCCGTCCCCGCGCCCCGAACCCGCTCCCCGAACCCGCTCCCCGAACCCGCTCCCCGTCCCCGCTCCCCGTCCCCGCTCCCCGTCCCCGCTCCCCGTCCCCACTGTCTGTCCCCACTCACCGTCCCCACTCACCGTCCCCACTCCCCACTCACCGTCCCCACTCCCCACTCCCCGTCCCCACTCCCCGTCCCAACTCAACGTCCCCTTTCAACGTCCCCTCTCCCCGTCCCCCTCTCCCCGTCCCCATTCAGCGTCCCCACTCCCGCACAACACTCCCCATTTCCCTTCCCTCCACCTCCTCACTGCACTCCCCTCCCTCAATTCCCTACCCCACACCCCTCCCCCACTGTGCTGCATCACTCCCCTCCCCCACTCCCCACTCCGCTTCCCTGCACCTCCTCACTGCCCTCCGCTACCACACTCCCATCCCCCACTACCCTCTCCCTCTCACCTACCGCACTCCCCTACCCCACACCAATCTCCGACACCATTCCCCTTCCCCACTCCGCTCCCCTACTCTCCTACCCCACACCCCTCCCCCACTCCCCTTCCCGCCACCTCCTCACTGCGCACCCCTACCCCACTCCCCTAACTCACTCCCCGCCCCATCTCCACTACCCCATTCCCCTTCCCCATTCCCCTACCCCACTCCCATACCCCACCCCTCCCCCACTCACCTCCCCCCCACTCCCATCCACCTCTCCGCTTCCCAGCACCTCTTCACTGCCCACCCTGACCACACTCCCCTTCCGCACTCCCCTTCCCCACTCCCCTACCCCACTCCCCTACCCCACTCCCCTTCCCCACTCCCCTGCCCCACACCCCTGCCCCACTCCCCTGCCCCACTCCCCTAATTCACATCCCTCCCTCACATCCCTCCCTCACATCCCTCCCTCACATCCCTCCCTCACATCCCTCCCCCACTCCCCTACCCCAAACCCCGACCCCACCCCCTCCCCAACTACCCTCCCTCACTACCCTTCCCCACTCCCCTCCCCTCCCCTGCATCTCTTCACTCCCCTCCCCTCCCCCACTCCGCTTCCCTGCACCTCCTCACTGCCCTCCGCTATCACACTCCCCTCCCCCACTCCCCTACATCACAACCAATCCCCACTCCCCTACCCCACTCCCCAATCCACTCCCCACTCCCCTCCCCCACTCCCCTCCCCCACTCCCCTCCCCCACTCCACTCCCCCACTCCCCAATCCCCTCCCCCACTCCCCTCCCCAACACCTCTCCCACACTCCCCCGCCCCTCTCCCCGCCCCTCTCCCCCACCCCACTCCACCCCCCACACCCCCATCCCACTCCACCCCCCACACCCCCATCCCACACCCCACACTCCCCTATCCCTCTCCCCTACCCTACTCCCCTACCCCACTCCCCTACCCCACGCCCCTATCCCACACCCATACCCCACTCCCCAACAACACTCCCCAACCCCAACCCCAACCCCACTCCCCTACACCATTCCCATACCCCACTCCCTTCCACCACACCAACAACCCACTCACATCCCCACCTCACCTCCCCAACTCCCCTCCCCCTCACCCCTCACCCCTCCCCCTCACCCCTCCCCCACTCCCCTCCCCCACTCCCCTCCCCCACTCCCCTCCCCCACTCCCCTCCCCCACTCCCCTCCCCCACTCCCCTCCCCCACTCCCCTCACCCCTCCCCCACTCCCCTCACCCCTCCCCCACTCCCCTCCCCCACTCCCCTCCCCCACTCCCCTCCCCCACTCCCCTCCCCCACTCCGCTCCCCCACTCCCCTATCCCACTCCCCTCCCCCACTCCCCTCCCCCACTCCCCTCCCCCACTCCCCTCCCCCACTCCCCTATCCCACTCCCCTATCCCACTCCCCTATCCCAATCCCCTATCACACTCCCCTATCCCACTCCCCTATCCCACTCCACTCCCCTCCCCGACTCCAGTCCCCTCCCCGACTCCACTCCCCTCCCCGACTCTACTCCCCTCCCCGACTACACTCCCCTCCCCGACTCTACTCCCCTCCCCGACTACACTCCCCTCCCCGACTCCACTCCCCTCCCCGACTCCACTCCCCTCCCCGACTCCCCTACCCCACTTCCCTTTCCAACTCCCCTTTCCAACTCCCCTCCCCTCCATCTCCTCACTGCCCTCCCCTACCCAACTCCCTGACACCACTCTGAACCTCCACTCCCCATCTCCACTCCCCATCTCCACTCCCCATCTCCACTCCCCTACGCCACTACCCCAACCCACTCACCTCCTCCACTCCAGTCCTCCACTCCCCTCCCCAACTCCCCTCCCCTACTCCCCTACCCCACTACCCTCCCTCACTACCCTCCCTCACATCCCTCCCCCACTCCGCGACCCCAAACCCCGACCCCACCCCCTCCCCAACTACCCTCCCTCACTCCCCTTCCCCACACCCCTCCCCCACTACCCTCCCTCACTCCCCTTCCCCACACCCCTCCCCCACTCCCCTCCCCTCCCCTGCATCTCCTCACTCCCCTCCCCTCCCCACTCCGCTTCCCTGCACCTCATCACTGCCCTCCGCTACCACACTCCGATCCCCCACTCCCCTCTCCCACTCCCCTCCCCCACTCCCCTCCCCCACTCCCCCACTCCCCTCCCCCACTCCCCTACATCACAACCAATCCCCACTCCCCTACCCCACACCCCACCCCCAAACACCTTCACTACTACCCTCCCCAACTCCCCTCAGCCACTCCCCAATCCCCTCCCCCACTCCCCTCCCCCTCCCCCACTCCCCTCCCCCACTCCCCTCCCCCACTCCCCTCCCCCACTCCCCTCCCCCACTCCCCTATCCCACTCCCCTATCCCACTCCCCTATCCCACTCCCCTATCCCACTCCCCTATCCCACTCCCCTATCCCACTCCCCTATCCCACTCCCCGACTCCCCTCCTCGACTCCCCTCCCCTCCCCGACTCTACTCCCCTCCCCGACTCTACTCCCCTCCCCGACTCTACTCCCCTCCCCGACTCTACTCCCCTCCCCGACTCCACTCCCCTCCCCGACTCCACTCCCCTCCCCGACTCCACTCCCCTCCCCGACTCCACTCCCCTCCCCGACTCCACTCCCCTCCCCGACTCCACTCCCCTCCCCGACTCCACTCCCCTCCCCGACACCACTCCCCTCCCCGACTCCCCTACCCCACTTCCCTTTCCAACTCCCCTTTCCAACTCCCCTCCCCTCCATCTCCTCACTGCCCTCCCCTACCCAACTCCCTGACACCACTCTGAACCTCCACTCCCCATCTCCACTCCCCATCTCCACTCCCCATCTCCACTCCCCATCTCCACTCCCCTACGCCACTACCCCAACCCACTCACCTCCTCCACTCCAGTCCTCCACTCCCCTCCCCAACTCCCCTCCCCTACTCCCCTACCCCACTACCCTCCCTCACTACCCTCCCTCACATCCCTCCCCCACTCCGCGACCCCAAACCCCGACCCCACCCCCTCCCCAACTACCCTCCCTCACTCCCCTTCCCCACACCCCTCCCCCACTACCCTCCCTCACTCCCCTTCCCCACACCCCTCCCCCACTCCCCTCCCCTCCCCTGCATCTCCTCACTCCCCTCCCCTCCCCCACTCCGCTTCCCTGCACCTCATCACTGCCCTCCGCTACCACACTCCGATCCCCCACTCCCCTCCCCCACTCCCCTCCCCCACTCCCCTCCCCCACTCCCCTCCCCCACTCCCCTACATCACAACCAATCCCCACTCCCCTACCCCACACCCCACCCCCAAACACCTTCACTACTACCCTCCCCTACTCCCCTCAGCCACTCCCCAATCCCCTCCCCCACTCCCCTCCCCCACTCCGCTCCCCCACTCCCCTATCCCACTCCCCTATCCCACTCCCCTATCCCACTCCCCTATCCCACTCCACTCCCCTCCCCGACTCCCCTCCTCGACTCCCCTCCCCTCCCCGACTCTACTCCCCTCCCCTCCCCGACTCTACTCCCCTCCCCGACTCTACTCCCCTCCCCGACTCCACTCCCCTCCCCGACTCCACTCCCCTCCCCGACTCCACTCCCCTCCCCGACTCCACTCCCCTCCCCGACTCCACTCCCCTCCCCGACTCTACTCCCCTCCCCGACTCCACTCCCCTCCCCGACTCCCCTACCCCACTTCCCTTTCCAACTCCCCTTTCCAACTCCCCTCCCCTCCATCTCCTCACTGCCCTCCCCTACCCAACTCCCTGACACCACTCTGAACCCCCATTCCCCATCTCCACTCCCCATCTCCACTCCCCATCTCCACTCCCCATCTCCACTCCCCATCTCCACTCCCCTACGCCACTACCCCAACCCACTCACCTCCTCCACTCCACTCCTCCACTCCCCTCCCCAACTCCCCTCCCCTACTCCCCTCCCCCACTCCCCTACCCCACTCCCCTACCCCACTACCCTACCCCACTACCCTCCCTCACATCCGTCCCCCACTCCGCGACCCCAAACCCCGACCCCACCCCCTCCCCAACTACCCTCCCTCACTCCCCTTCCCCACACCCCTCCCCCACTCCCCTCCCCTCCCCTGCATCTCCTCACTCCCCTCCCCTCCCCCACTCCGCTTCCCTGCACCTCATCACTGCCCTCCGCTACCACACTCCGATCCCCCACTCCCCTCCCCCACTCCCCTCCCCCACTCCCCTCCCCCACTCCCCTCCCCCACTCCCCTACATCACAACCAATCCCCACTCCCCTACCCCACTCCCCACCCCCAAACCCCTTCACTACTACCCTCCCCAACTCCCCAACTCCCCTCAGCCACTCCCCAATCCCCTCCACTGCTACCCTCCCCAACTCCCCTCCCCAACTCCCCTCCCCAACTCCCCAACCCACTCCTCTCCCCCTCCCCCTCCTCTCCCCCTCCCCCTCCGCTACCCATTCCCCTCCCTCACTCCCCTCCCCCACACCCCTCCCCCACACCCCTCCCCCACACCCCTCCCCCACACCCCTCCCCCACACCCCTCCCCCACACCCCTCCCCCACACCCCTCTCCCCCACTCCCCTCTCCCCCACTCCCCTCTCCCCCACTCCCCTACTCCCCTCTCCCCCACTCCCCTCTCCCCCACTCCCCTCTCCCCCACACCCCTCTCCCCCACTCCCCTCCCCCACTCCAGTCCCCAATTCCCCTCCCCCACTCCAGTCCCCAATTCCCCTCCCCTACTCACCTCCCCAACTCCCCGTCCACAATAAACTCCCCCACTCCCCTCCCCTCCCCTCCCCTCCCCTCCCCACTCCAGTCCCCAACTCCCCTTCCCCACCCCCATCCCCCTCCCAAAGTCCCCTCCGCAACTACGTTCCCCGACTCCCCCCACTGCCCTCCCCATTCCTCTACCCCACACCCCTCCCGCTCTCCTCTCCGCAACTCCCCTCAACCACTCTGCTCCCCCAATCCCAGCCTCAACTCCCCTACCCCACTCTCCTCCCCCACTCCCCTCCCCCACTCCCCTCCCCCACTCCCCTCCCCTCCCCTCCCCCACTCCCCTCCCCCACTCCCCTCCCCCACTCCCCTCCCCAACACTCCTCCCCACTTCCCTCACCAACTTCCATACTCCACTCCCCTCTTCCACTCCAGTCCCCAACTCCCTCCCCCACTCCACTCCCTCTCTCCCCTTCCCCACTACAGTGCCTAACTCCCCACCCCCACACCCTTCCTCAACTCCCCTCCTCAACTCCCCTCCCCAACTCCCCTCCCCAACTCCCCTCCACAACACCCCTCCCTCACTCCCCTACCCCAACTCCCCTCCCCAACTCCTTTCCCTCACCCCCTTACACCATTCCCCTCCCCAACTCCCCTCCCGCACCCCACTCGCTAACTCCCCTCTCCAATCCACTCCCCCCGCTCCCCTACATAACAACCAATCCCCACTCCCTTCCCCCACTCCCCACCGCCAATCCCCTACACTACTACCCTCCCCAACTCCCCTCCCCCACTCCCCAACCCACCTCCCCCACTCCCCAACCCACCTCCCCCACTCCCCAACCCACTCCCCTCCCCCTCCTCTCTGTAACTCCCCTCACTCCCCTCCCCCACTCCCCTCCCCTCCCCTCCCCCACTCCGCTCCCCCACTCCGCTCCCCCACTCCGCTCCCCCACTCCCCTATCTCACTCCCCTATCTCACTCCCCTATCTCACTCCCCTATCCCACTCCCCTATCCCACTCCCCTATCCCACTCCCCTATCCCACTCCCCTATCCCACTCCCCTATTCCACTCCACTCCCCTCCTCGACTCCCCTCCCCGACTCCCCTCCCCGACTCCACTCCCCGACTCCACTCCACTCCTCCCCGACTCCACTCCCCTCCTCTACTCCCCTCCCCTCCCCGACTCTACTCCCCTCCCCGACTCTACTCCCCTCCCCGACTCCACTCCCCTCCCCGACTCTACTCCCCTCCCCGACTCCACTCCCCTCCCCGACTCCACTCCCCTCCCCGACTCCACTCCCCTCCCCGACTCCACTCCCCTCCCCGACTCCACTCCTCGACTCCCCTACCCCACTTCCCATTCCAACTCCCCTTTCCAACTCCCCTCCCCTCCATCTCCTCACTGCCCTCCCCTACCCAACTCCCTGACACCACTCTGAACCCCCATTCCCCATCTCCACTCCCAATCTCCACTCCCCATCTCCGCTCCCCATCTCCACTCCCCTACGCCACTACCCCAACCCACTCACCTCCTCCACTCCACTCCCCTACTCCCCTCCCCTACTCCCCTCCCCTACTCCCCTCCCCTACTCCCCTCCCCCACTCCCCCACTCCCCTACCACACTACCCTACCACACTACCCTCCCTCACATCCGTCCCCCACTCCGCGACCCCAAACCCCGACCCCACCCCCTCCCCAACTACCCTCCCTCACTCCCCTTCCCCACACCCCTCCCCCACTCCCCTCCCCCACTCCCCTCCCCTCCCCTGCATCTCCTCACTCCCCTCCCCTCCCCCACTCCGCTTCCCTGCACCTCATCACTGCCCTCCGCTACCACACTCCGATCCCCCACTCCCCTCCCCCACTCCCCTCCCCCACTCCCCTCCCCCACTCCCCTCCCCCACTCCCCTCCCCCACTCCCCTCCCCCACTCCCCTCCCCCACTCCCCTCCCCCAATCCCCTACATCACAACCAATCCCCACTCCCCTACCCCACTCCCCACCCCCACTCCCCACCCCCAAAACCCCTTCACTACTACCCTCAGCCACTCCCCAATCCCCTCCACTGCTACCCTCCCCAACTCCCCTCCCCAACTCCCCTCCCCA